>NC_090738.1:4471864-4474364 GCF_036898095.1 Palaemon carinicauda | reverse complement strand
TTTGGAGCTGTTGAACACCCGTGCACAGTCAACAACGCAGACAGAGATGACCCCTGCTAGGTATGAACCCGTGTTTAATGTATCGGGTGCCCAGATGTTAATTCTAAGGTTCACAGAAGAGGCTCCAGATAAGTTTTTTTTTATCATTTTGAAACAGTCGCATCGACGATGAAATGGCCAGAAGATTAATGGTCTGTGTTATTGCAGAGTGTGCTCTTTGGGAAGGGCTGCAGTGCATACCTCTTATTATCTCAGGACCAGAGGAAAGAGTATCAAGAAGTGAAAAGGAGCATGCTGCAAGTGCATCAGATGACCCCTGAATATTATAATGAAAGATTCCAAAGTTTGAGGAAGGACGAGAAAATGACTTTCCTGGATTATGCTTATAATGTACGACGATGTTTTAAGAGACGGACAGAGGCTGCTAATGTGAGGGAGATGGCTGATTTAGAAGAATTGATAATAATAGAACAGGATCTACGAGGAATTCCTGAACATATTCGAACGTACTTGAGAGAGAGAGAGAGAGAGAGAGAGAGAGAGAGAGAGAGAGAGAGAGAGAGAGAGAGAGAGAGAGAGATGAAGAAATTTGATAAAGCCGCTTCGCTGAGTGGAGATTATATTATCAGTCGTAAACCCTCCTCGGGCTTGAAGTTTCAACTGTCACTCCGACCAAGTGTCAAGTATTTGCCAAATCATTGAAACCAGTTTAGTAATAACTACATGAACAAGTTCAACAGTTACAGCGGAAGTAGCACCGGTACTGTCCCTAAGCAGAAGGCAATAGTACCAAAGCAACAATCGTCAAATCGTCCTCCTTCAAGTATCGTGAAAGACGTGCAGAAGGTTATTGTCTGTTTCCAGTGTGGCAAGAGAGGCCACATCAGTAAGGAATGTTGGTCAAACCAACTGAAAGCCAGTGGCGTAGCTAGAAGTTTATCAGTGAGTCGGCATCAAGAGGACACAGCTAAATATGGGAGGGCACTAGGCTGTCAGTGTCAGACCATATATGCCAAAGGATTTTAAAACCGTATGAGAAAGGTATTAGGGCATATTCTGAGATCAGCGGTAGTTAATCAGTCATTATACAGGTATCTGTGATTCTATTACATTCAGGTACATTATTATCTTATGTAATTACAAAATTGGTAGAATTACAGATATAAAACTGAAAAACAAAGTGAGCTATGCAAAATGCATTAATTCATATGCGAATAGAAATTGTAAAATGTAACCATGGAAATACAAGAAGTAAAACAACTTTCATAAATCTTTTATGTAATAGGTACTCTTAATCAAAAATTAAATAGATGAATGAAATTATATATATATATATATATATATATATATATATATATATATATATATATATATATATATATATACATACATACACACACACACACACACACACACATATATATATATATATATATATATATATATATATATATATATATATATATATATATATATATTGTGATTAGCAAAAAAAAAAAACTTGCTATACATTATGTGATGAAGCAACAGACTACTGCGGCATGACTCACTTATACAATATTCTCCTATTCCTGTGATTTTCTGTAAACCCATCTATAAAATTCTTCTAAATCTAGTCTTTCAACTTTCATACTTTCAGTTGACAACACAGCAAGTTTGCTTAATCTACCAATGTCCATTGCAATGATGACAGTAATCTTAATAAATTTCAGAGCAGAGAAGCTTCTCTCTGCAGAAGCCGACGACATAGGTAACAGTACAGAAATGTCTTTTCATGTGGATTAAAATTTTTTGGCAAGTCTAAAAATGATTTGGGCCTTCCAATGTCACTTGCGCTTTTGTAACGTCTTTCTAGCGTGCGTTTCGCAGAGAACAGCTTATGTTTGAGATCATCAGTGTGAGCATAATAGACAAGAATAAGCCAACACAATTTCTCGAAACATGAGAATTCCGTACTTTTGTGAGTTAAGTGACTGTAATGTTTTTCACTTCTTACAACATATGAGGTACAATAGGGTAGAAAAGTGGATTGGTGCTGAATCTTTAACAATGAAGTCACAACAACAAACTCATGCAATTTTGTTGAAACCCTACGTTTCCTTGATGGTCTACACTCTGAAGTATCAAAACAAAGAGCTGTTGAACTCTTCTCCACCTCATCCCACAAAGCATCAAAACAAGATGAACCAGAACGCATTTCTTCAAGCTGAACTGTTACAGTTTCAATTAATTATACAACTTTTGCCAAGTCAAGGTTAGCTGACTGTAGCAAATCTAATAAAAATGAACAAACTTCGGAAAGAGTAAGCACACTGAATTTAGCTCTAAACAATTCTTAATCAAATATGATTAGGATGAAACAGGGGAAAAAATTATATTGATAATGGTACAATGGATAAATGTAGCGAAATTCAGCATAAACATATCTTGGCACAAAATCAATTATTATTATTATTATTATTATTATTATTATTACTAGCCAAGCTACAGCCCTAGTTGG
>NC_090738.1:4449364-4466864 GCF_036898095.1 Palaemon carinicauda | reverse complement strand
TTCCCTCTTTCAATATGGATAGTTGCCGAGTAATCCTAATTTAATTAATCAATTCAAAAGAACCTGGTTCGATCCCCACGAGGATCGTAACAACAGTAGTATAAGTCTTTCCGACCTAGTCTGTGTATCCTTTCACAGTCTATTGTTGAGACTGAATAAAATATTGAGGTGAAGTATTCTTTCAACATTCTGATTAATCCTAGATCATCGGGACACTTAAAAATCACCGTTCAGTATTAATATTCTACAAGTGGAGGAGCTAGTGTAAATTTTCACTGACTCCGGCTCTACGTACGGGAGCTATTTCCCTATAAGGGAAATTAGAATATTAATATTGACGGAGGTCACAGCAATTCCCTGGAGAGGAAACACAGATATGTGTCTTTCCTACTTCTTTTCTAGTATACTATCCTAAGCTATTAAAAATAATAATAAGCAATACTATTGCATTTATATCAATGATATAAATAACCCTATACTCATTTCACCCTTTCTTTCCTTACAGGAAGAGCCAAAGGTGAAGTGTGCTATCGTGTTCTGCAACCACAAGAGTAAGGACTTTTGTGGGCATACGATGTGCAGGTCTCATGCCCCCTGCTCCATAGTAACTGAAACCCTGAGGTACTGGGACCCAAAGGGTTGCGCCATCTGCTCGACTCTGATGACCGAGGGATTTGGTGAAGATATCCCTGAGACTACAGAGTCAAGGGATACAGCAAGAGAAACTCTTCGGAGGTGAGTAAAAGGGTTCCAGAAGAACTCTCCAGGACCTTACCTACCTAATGAAGCTATGAGGTGCCTTCTGTTCCCTAAGGCCCAATCCAACGTGGTTGTGCCCCAGGTACAGGTCAAGCCTCCCTTCATCCAACTGACGGTGGATGCTGATATCAATAAGGCACTTGAAGGCATGGACATCCATCAGGAGTGGATGTCCGACACCGAAAAGGACCTTCTACAAGAAGACCCTGAAGAAGATGTAGTTCAACCACCTACGGAGGAAGAAGGATCCGTGTCGACGGTAACTGAAGACCCTCAGTTTTCCGTGATGGCATACCAACTTGTGCCGTCAACCTCTTCAGCCCCAACTCCCCATCCTGATCCGCTGATAGCCAGGAGCGAAGCACTCCTAAAGTCGATTCAGCAGATGATGGCAGTGTTCTGCAAGGAACAACAGGAGATTAAGCAAGATCTCAAAGAGACAAAGAAGGAGGTAAGAGAAGTGAAACGCTCGTGCATTCTCAGAGGCTTTCCTAAGCCTCTTAAGGTCTCTGATTTACCTCAATGCTCCAAAATCAACCCCTGGAGGTACATGGAGCATATGCCCATGATGGATGGGAAGCTCTATATCTCCGAGAAGTTGGGATCCAAACCCCTTGAAGATCTTCAATTCTGGCCTAACCTTTCAGCATACCCAGACTGTTATGTGAGACTGCGGGATGAACCAGCATCTCGTGAGGAGACGGAACCAAAGGAAGTCATCGTCTTTGAGCATGACAAGGCACAGGCTCTCCTGTCCAAGACCCTAAAGGGAGCCAGTTACACCAACTCCAAAGTCTCAGCTTTGAGCAAGAGGCATCCTACCTTCATTGCTCCTTCCTCCAGAGCCTTCCCCTTCTCGGTGAAAGCTCTTGACTGTGTCATAAAAGCAGTCAATGCAGACAAACCATGCCTGGTGCTAGAAGAATGCAGACCATTATCTCTAGCCATGCCTACCTGCAAGGAGAAGTGGAACGAGGTTCATCTAACCTTCTCAGTCTCTAAACTGGATCCAGAGATAGCAGGTCAGCAGTTCAATGAGAACCTTCCAAAACTGCCAGAGCATCTTTTGAGAAGGGAACAGGAGACAAAAGAGAGACTAGCTGCATCTTTGTCTCTTCAGAACTGCATGGAAATGTGTGCAGGCCTTTCCAATATCCCAGACATGTACATGGTCTTAGCCAAGGCTCACATGGGTACCCTTGATAAGGATTTGTATGCCTTCGTCAGGTCCAGGAGTGCCTGTAGAGAGCATGTGTTTGCCGCAACAATGGTCAAACATGAACCCAGGAAGCTGATCACTTCAGGCATCTGGGGCAAGGACCTCTTTCCACAAGATGTGGTTCAGGAGGTCATTGCCAAAGTCGCCACGGAGAATAGGAACCTTCTCCAGAAGTTGGGCATGCCTTCCAAGAGGAAATCATCCTCAAACGCTGGTCCCCAACCTAAAAACAGGAAGACAAAGAAACCACGCAGGCCTGCACAACCTCCAACCGTGACCATGACCACAGTGCCTCAAATGGTTACTCAGCTGCAAACCACCTTTCAAATGGTGCTCCAGCAGCTAGTAGCTCAATCGCCTGTGTTTAATCCAGACTTTGAGAGGCACACAACTACCTATCGCCCCAAAGGTAGAGGGTCAAAAAGAGGCTCCCCAAGAAACCCCTCAAGGGGTAGAGGAGGACGCGGTCACGGAAGTAGATCCTCAGGAACATCTCAGCAATGAGATGCTCCAGGTAGGAGGGAGACTCTTTCACTTTCGGGATCGTTGGACCTTTGATCCCTGGGCCCACAGCCTAATCAAGAATAGAGTAGGCTGGAAATGGAACAAAATTTCACCCCCTTTTCCTCAATTCTTCCAACACTCCACCCCCTTATTTGAAGACTATACCTCAGAACTCTTGAGCAAAAAGGTAATAAGGAAAATGAAGTCCATCAAATTTCAGGGAAGGCTGTTTTGTGTTCCCAAGAAGGACTCGGACAAACTCAGAGTCATTTTAGACTTGTCTCCACTCAACAAGTTCATCGAGAACAACAAGTTCCGGATGCTTACCTTACAACACATAAGGATCCTTCTACCAAAAGGGGCGTACACAGTCTCAATAGACCTGACAAATGCTTACTGGCACCTACCAGTCAGCCGCCCCCTCTCCTCCTAGCTAGGATTCAGGCTACAGAAGACGAAATATGCCTTCACAGCCATGCCCTTTGGACTAAACATAGACCCAAGGATATTCACAAAACTTGCGGATACAATCATCCAACAACTACTCTTAGAAGGAATTCAGGAGGTGGCATACCTGGACGATTGGCTGGTGTAGGCAGCATCCAAGACAGCCTGTGTACAAGCAGCCACAAAGGTGATCCAGTTCCTAGAACATCTAGGCTTCAAGATCAACTGCAAGAAGTCTCGCCTTTCTCGAGCTCAGGAGTTTCAATGGTTAGGAATCCATTGGAACTTGCAGTCACACCGTCTCCACCGAAGAAGAGGAGAGAGATAGCGGGATCTGTCAAGAGACTACTGAAACTCAAGAAGATTTCAAGACACCAACAGAAACGAGTACTGGGCTCTCTCCAGTTCGCAGCAGTGACAGACCCAGTGCTAAAAGCACAATTAAAGGATGCGTCAGGAGTCTGGAGAAGAGATGCATCAAACGCTCAAAGAGATCAACAAATGTTGATGCCGACCCAATTGCGCACACTTCTAAGGCCGTGGTCAACAGCCAAGAGCCTAACACAAACAATTCCCTTACAACCACCTCAATCATCAGTGGTAATTCACACAGATGCCTCCCTGGAAGGATGGGGAGGCCATTCTCAACAAAGGAAAATGCTGGGGAATTGGTCGCACCAGTTCAAAACCTTTCACATCAACATCTTGGAAGCCATGGCAGTCTTCCTAACGTTGAAGAAGCTATCCCCTCACAGATCAGCCCACATCAAGCTGGTTTTGGACAGCGAAGTGATAGTGAGATGTCTGAACCGACAATGCTTGAGATCACACTACATCAACCACGTGATGTTGGCCATCTTTCGCTTGGCAAGAAAGAAAAGATTACACTTATGAGCAGTTCACCTACAAGGGTTCCGCAATGTGACGGTGGACGCTCTATCCAGGCTAAAACCGATAGAGTCAGAATGGTCCCTAGACGCAGACTCATTCTCCTTCATCTCGGAAAAAGTCCCAGAACTGCAGATCAACCTCTTCGCAACGAGCGACAACAAGAAACTACCTCGATATGTAGCCCCTTACGAGGACCCTCAGGCAGAAGCGATAGATGCCATGTCTCTCAATTGAAACAGATGGAATCAAATCTATCTATTCCCACCAACCAATCTCTTGCTGAAGGTCCTCATCAAGCTAAGATCCTTCAGAGGAACAGCAGCAGTAGTGGCCCCCAAATGGTCCAGAAGCAATTTGTTCCCTCTAGTTCTAGAATTAAAACTGAAGCTGTTCCCTTTACCGAACCCAGTTCTATCCCAACTGGTTCAAAAGTCGACTGTCTACACTTCATACTTGAGAACCAACAACCTACATCTCATGATTTTCTCGCCTTAGCAGCCAAGAAAAGGTTTGGGATCTCAAAAGACAACATTGACTTTCTAGAAGAATACAAGTCAAATTCAACTAGGAGACAATACGAATCGTCTTTGAAGAAGTGGGTTTCCTTCGTGAAGACAAGGAAACCAACAGAAATTTCAATAGATTTCTGCCTCTCCTTCTTCATCTACCTACATGAACAAGGCCTGGCTTCCACCACAATAACTGCGTGTAAGTCAGCTTTGACTAGACCTCTTCTTTATGCCTTTCAGGTGGACCTTTCAAGTGAAATCTTCAATAAGATACTGAAAGCATGCACTAGACTCAAACCAGCAACCCATCCAAAGCCCCTATCATGGTCATTGGACAAAGTCTTGCTCTATGCTTCGAACATGAACAACGAGGATTGAACCCTAAAGGATCTAACACAGAAAGTGATATTTCTGTTTGCTATGGCCTCAGGGGCTAGAGTTAGTGACATAGTGGCCTTATCCAGAAATGAAGGCCATATTTAGTTCACAGAAGAGGGAGAACCGAACCTTTTCCCTGATCCTACTTTTCTCACCAAAAACGAGCTGCCCACCAAAAGGTGGAGTCCTTGGAGAATCTGCCCTCTGAAGGAAGATGTCTCTCTATGTCCAGTAGAGTGTCTTAAGGTCTATCTTCAAAGAACTTAAGACTTCAAGGAGGGACAG
The DNA here is from genome assembly GCF_036898095.1 of Palaemon carinicauda. Classification (NCBI taxonomy): domain Eukaryota; kingdom Metazoa; phylum Arthropoda; class Malacostraca; order Decapoda; family Palaemonidae; genus Palaemon; species Palaemon carinicauda. The sequence continues at coordinate 4,461,872 of NC_090738.1, read as the reverse complement.
CTCTTCCGAGGCAAAACCTCAGGATTAAACCTATCCCTAAAACAACTGAGGGCGAAACTCACCTACTTTATTCGCAGAGCGGATCCTGACAGTACACCCGCAGGTCACGATCCAAGAAAAGTTGCTTCTTCGTTGAACTTCTTTCAACACATGGACTTTGATAGGTTCCGCTCATATACGGGTTGGAAATCATCCAGAGTCATCTATAAATGTTATGCGACGCAAGTGCATGAGATAAAACACTTTGTGGTGGCGGCAGGTAGTGTCATAAAATAATGAATAATGGACTGTTTTGGTACTCACTGTGTATCGGGTGAACAGGTGTTAGCACCTTCGAGTGTAATACCTTTTAGTAAAAATCGATTTACGGACTGTTCTATATAGGTGCAGAATCTAACCGATAACACCAGTGCCGTGTGAACATTTGTACACAGTGTTGAAGCATATCCAGCATCTAAGTGAAACCAAACAAATCAATTTCACAATATTGAGTGGCATTTTACAATTGAATCGATATATGTATATTCTTACCTTACAGGTTATAAAAACGGATTTTGAAGCGAAGCGAAAAATCTATTTTTGGGTGAGGTAGCCATGTCGTCCTGATGGAAGTTCCTTCATTAGTAGCTTCCTAAGTTATATTTAACTACAGTGATATATCCCAGAGAATTTACCAAAGGTGTCCAGAATTCTAACTCCTGAAGCGAATATCCCTTAAAATTGGTTATCGCTTAATCAGAGGTCGTATTCTTGACACGTATCATAGCTATCTACACCCCTAATAGCGTTTCTGCTTCGAGGGGGAAAAACTGGCAAGAATAAGGAGTGTCGTTAAAGAGACAACGCTCTCGACATTCCTACGGTACTGTAAATAGTGCGCCGAATCGCCACCGCGAGGCGCCACCAAGCCATTCTTTGTAGCTTTGTAGGTGTTCCAGATACAGTACCATAGGGAGGGATTCATTATCCTTTTGTCAAAAAGAGGGTGGGTCCATCAGGACAACATGGCTACCTCACCCAAAAATAGATTTTTCGCTTCGCTTCAAAATCCGTTTTTTGGGCTCAGGCCATGTCGTCCTGATGGAAGTTTACCAGAGCATTAATGTATCTGTGGATTTTCAATAGTGCCGTTATCTCGAGATAAATATTTCCTATTTGGTCTTCTAGACCTAGAGACACTTGATGTTACCGTTATACATCAATTAACTGATCATAAACTATGTCAGCTCTTCCTGCTCCCTACAGGGAAGAGTCTGGGTAGAGTCTAGGAAAAAACCCGAGGATTGTGAGTTCAAGGAACAATCTAGGGAACAGTTTGTATATTAGTGTCATCATATACATAAAGGATAGTTTTTACTTAGATGGTACATCTCTGTATAGGTTACTGATACCTCCCAAGTCTGGCTGAAAAGAGACAGACAGGTTTATATACGTGTAGGAAACCTTAGTTCAGTAAAATAAACAGTTTAGTACAATCAGTTCTTACCTGTTTGCTTGGAACAGTCTTAACCTTAGTTCCCCAATATTTTCTTAAATATTAAAAGAATCAAGGATGCTCTGACTTTATTCTTAATCTAGAATGTTTGAGGAGAAAGAGACGCAAAGATTCCTTCTATTGTTTATTACAAAAATAGAAATCATGGTTGTATTCAATTACATCCTATGCAGAACAATTCTGCATAAAAGCATAAATAGTAATAACAGAATTAAAATAAGTTTCACCTGAAAAGGAAAACATTAGCCACTCTAAGGGAAATATAAAATTTCACTATGTATTCTGTTGTTACTAGGAACACTGTGCATATAAGTATGCCTGGCACTTGTGTCAGTCTATTATGCTTAATGTCACCTGTGTAGAGAGAACAGTCTATAGTGTTATCACTAAACACAATACTCAACATGATATGTCTTACGAGTCTATCATGTACACCCTTCACTAAAAGTCCCAATTAGTGCACTGTTCTTCGCAGTAATCAAGCGGCAGGTTTTATAACACTGCCTGCCGCCACCACATTAAATTTTATTTCCTGTAATTGCTTCACATAGTGTTTGAAGAAAACTCTGGATGACTTCCATCCAGTATAAGCACAAAGGCTTTCAAACGACATCGTCTGAAAGAAATTCAGAGATGAGGCAACTTTCCTCTGATCATGACCTGCGGGCATACTGTCTGGATCCGCTCTGCGTATAAAATAGGTGATTTTCGCCCTTAACTGTTTCAAGGATAATGTTGAACCAGACGTCTCTCCCCTGAAAAGCTGACTTCCCTTAAAGTCTGAAGTTCTACGAAGATAGACCTTTAGGCATTCCACTGGGCAGAGGGATGCTTCTTCCTTCAGAGGGCAGATTCTCCAGGGACCCCATCTCTTAGTGGGCAGCTCGTTCTTGGCGAGAAACGTCGGGGTCCGGAAAGAAGTTCAGTTCTCCGGCGTCTGTGAACTGAATGTGGCCACCATCCCTCGAGAGGGCCACTATTTTGCTAACTCTGGCTCCTGAGGCTAGTGCAAATAAGAATATCACCTTTTGAGTCAAGTCTTTCAGCGAGCAATCCTCATTGTTCAGAGTTGATGCTAAGTGAAGAACCTTATCCAAAGACCATGAAATGGGCTTTGGAGGAGCTGCGGGCCGAAGTTTAGCGCAGGCTTTTGGAATCTTGTTGAAGATTTCATTAGAAAAGTCTACCTGGAAGGCATATAGTATTGGTCTGGCTAGGGCTGATTTACATGTAGTAATCGTGTTGGCTGCTAAACCTTGTTCATGAAGATGGATGAAGAAGGACAAGCAGAAATCCGTAGAAATCTCCTTAGGTTTCTTCGCCTTGACAAAGGCCACCCATTTCTTCCAGGAAGACTCATATTGTCTTCTTGTTGACTTTGACTTGTATTCTTCTAAGAAGTTAATACTGTCCCTAGAAATCCCGAACCGTTTCTTGACCGCTAGGGCGAGAAAATCATGAGATGAAGGTTCTGGGTTTTCTCTGATGAAGCTGAGACAGTCAATTTCTGCACTTGCTGAGTCAGAACTGGGTCCGGCAACGGGATCAGCTTCAGGCGTAGTTCCGTTATCAAAGGGAACTAAACACTGTTGGGCCACTTGTGGGCCACTATTGCTGCTATCCCTCGAAAGGATCTCAGTTTGTCGAGGACTTTCAGCAGAAGGTTGGTTGGAGGGAACAGGTAGATCTTGGACCACCTGTTCCAATCTATGGACATTGCGTCTGTCGCTTCCGCTAGAGGATCCTCGTACGGGGCTACATACCGGGGTAGCTTCTTGTCGCTCGTTGCGAAGAGATCTATCTGCAGTCCTGGGACTTTGCGTAATATGAAGGAGAATGATTTTGCATCTAGGGACCATTCTGACTCTGTGGACGATTAATTTTATTTTATTTTTTTTGTTTGCCAAATCCAGAGAGAGAGAGTGTTTATTTGCTTTAGTTTTGTCAAATTGCGAGAGAGAGAGAGAGAGAGAGAGAGAGAGAGAGAGAGAGAGAGAGAGAGAGAGAGAGAGAGAGAGAGAGAGAGAGAGTGTTTATTTGTTTTAATTTTGTCAAATAGAGAGAGTGAGAGATTTTATTTGCTTTAGTTTTAACAAAGAGAGAGTGAGAGAGAGAGAGAGAGAGAGAGAGAGAGAGAGAGAGAGAGAGAGAGAGAGAGAGATTTCATTTGCTTTAGTTTTGCTAAATTGCACGCGCGAGAGAGTATGTATGTGTGTGCATGTGTTTGTGTGTCCGCGGTGCGCGCCGCCGAACAAGTGGTAATAAGCGGAATGATTGTTTGTAGTGGGAAAGACTGTTGGTATAATTGAGGTTGTTTGTTTACATTTTTAGCTAGGTTAGGGCGGTAATGAATGTCTTGGGCGAAAGCATTTTCTATTTGACTGTAGCAGGAGTCGGTTGTGTTTTTTTGTTCATTGACAGCCGGCTTTGAAGTGATTTTTCTTGTATCGGAGTAAGTACTGTTTTTATTTATTTTTGTTAGGCACGATCATGAATGATAGAAAGTTTATTATTTATCTTTGATTATAGTGCAATAGTTTAGTTAGTTAGGAGTTTTCGTAAGCGTTTTTTCTTTTTTATTGCAGGCCGTAATTCCTCCTTTGGATTCATTTGGATTCCTTTGGACTCCTTTACATTCTTTGGAGTTAAATTTAGGTCTTGAAGGTGTTGCTTGCCTGCCTTGCCTTGTTTGTATGAATAGCTTGATGATGACGACCTGGACCGGATAATATGAACATAGGAGTAGACTACTAATATATATTCACATAGAATTTTGAGCGTTGATGACCCGGCTGTAAAATAGATTGTTCCTTTATGATGATAATGATGACATGATGATGATGATGATGATGATGATGATGATGACTACCACCGCTTACATGATTGGACAGTCAAATTGACTGCTCGTTATTGTTTGCCAGGAAGTTGTGGCAATTGGTTACAAAGACTGTTGCCAGTGTGTAGAGTCTGTGGACGACGGTGGCCACACACAAATATTAATTTAAGAAGTTTCTCGTATGTTTTAGTATTAAGTTTGATTATTTTTGCTGGGTTATATATGATGATTGGTGTTTCAGTGTTAAGTGATTTTTTTTAGTGTTTAAGTATTTTTCGGTACTGTGTGTGGAGTAAGTGTTTTTCGGTACTGTATGTGGACTGACGGTGTTGGGTAAATTTAAAAGATATTGTTTTCCCGATTATTGGAGAGTTCTCGGTACCCTCACGCACCGATATATATTTGTACAGCAAATTTTGTGTTATTTTTGTCTGTTGAATTTAAAGTGTGATTTTTGTTTTTGGTTGCGGTGAATATAGTTTTAAGGTTATATTTTGTTTGTTTTTCCCTTCGTCCAAAAGTCCAGTTTGAAGTAAAGTAAGGGGAAAGTTTGTGTTGTGGGATATTTTGGAAGTTAGAGTGATCAAGGGTGTGGGGGTTTGTTATTGTTTACATCCCGCCACAACTCTATCGGGTTGACCCTGGATAGAGCGTCCGCTGTCACATTGCGGAACCCTTGAAGGTGGACTGCTGACAAGTGCCATCTCTTCTTCTTCGCTAGATGGAGGATGGCCAGTATCACTTGATTCTTGTGAGGCGATCTTGAGCCTTGTCGATTTAGGCATCTCATTACAACTTCGCTGTCTAGAACCAGACGGATGTGGATTGAGCAGCGAAGTTCCAGTTTCTTCAGAGAGAGAAGAACCACCATGGCTTCCAGAAAATTGATGTGGAAGGTCTTGAAGAGGGAAGACCAGGTTCCCTGGACTTTCTGATGATGAGAGTGACCTCCCCACCCCTCTTTTGAGGTGTCCGTGTGAACGGTGACTGCCGGTGGAGGTGGTTTCAGAGGTGCCTTGCTCTTCAGGTTCTTGGCTTCCGACCATGGTTTGAGTAGTGATCGCAGACGATTTGGAATCGGTCTTTGTAGATCTCTTCGAGCGTTTGATGCGTAGTTTCTCCAAACTCCAGATGCATCTTTTAATTGTGCTTTCAATATTGGATCTGTTACTGAGGCAAACTGGAGGGACCCCAACAGTCTCTCCTGTTGCCTTCTTGATATCCTGTCGGATTGAAGAAGTCTCTTGACAGATCCTGCTATCTCTTTCCTCTTCTTTGATGGAATGGAAAGGCAGTGTGACTGTAAATCCCAGTGGATGCCCAGCCACTGGAACTTTTGAGCTGGAGATAGACGAGACTTTTCCAAGTTGATCTTGAATCCTAAGTGTTCCAGGAACTGGATCACTTGCATGGAGGCTTGCCTGCACTCTTCCTCGGATGCTGCCCACACCAGCCAGTTGTCCAGGTAGGCTGCTACCTGGATCCCCTTTAGGCGTAGTTGATGAATGTCTGCATTCGCAAGCTTGGTGAATACCCTTGGGGCTATGTTTAGACCGAAGGGCATGGCTCTGAAAACGTACTTTCTTTTCTGTAGTTTGAACCCTAGGTAGGGGGAAACTTGACGGTTGATTGGAACATGCCAGTACGCATCCGTTATGTCTATGGAGACTGTGTATGCCCATTTGGGCAAAAGGGTCCTTATGTGTTGAAGCGTCAGCATTCTGAATTTGTGGTTCACTATGAACTTGTTGAGTGGGGATAAATCCAGAATGACTCTGAGCTTTTCTGAATCCTTCTTCGGAACACAAAATAGCCTTCCTTGGAATCTGATGGACTTTGCCTTCCGTATAACTCTTTTGTTCAGGAGTTCCTGAACATATTCTTCCAGAATGGGGGTTGAGTGCTGGAAGAATTGAGGAAAGTTTGGTGGAGTTTAGCTCCAACTCCACCCTAGTCCGTTCTTGATTAGGCTGTGGGCCCAGGGATCGAAGACCCAACGATCCTGGAAGAGGAGAAGTCTCCCTCCTACCGGTAGCATCTCACTTGGAGTGCTAGTTGGAGGACTTGCCTCCTTGGCCACGTCCACCTTTGTTACGCTTACCTCTGAAGAGGCGTCTAGAGGATCCTCGAAAGGAACCTCGAGACTTTGGCCTAAAAGTCGTCGATTGGCTTTCAAAGACTGGGGTGAGCACCGGCGATTGGGTCGCCAGCGTTTGGGGCACCAGTTGGAAGGTGGTGGTTGGTTGTGCCACCGTCTGGGGCACCGTGGCCACGGGAAGCTGTTACTGTTTTCTAGGCCGAGAGGGCACTCTTGGTCGTTTTGATTTATTCTTCAGCTGGGGACCCTCGTCAGGGGAAGATTTTCTTTTTGAGGACAAGCCCCACTTGGAGAGGAGATTCCTGTTCTCCGTAGCGGCTTTGTCCACGACCTCTTTGACCACTTCGGTTAGGAAGAGGTCTTTACCCCAGATATTGGAGGCTATGAGCTTCCTTGGTTCATGTCTCACCGCAGCCGAGGCGAACACGAACTCTCTACAAGTCCTTCGGGCTTTGATAAAGTTGTACAAGTCCTTGGTGACTGTCGCCAAATGAGATTTGGTGAAGACCATGTACATATCTGGGGTGTCCGGGATGCTTGCCATAGTCTCTAAGCCAGTCTGCAGAGACATGGAAGCAGCAAGACGTTCTTTAGTCTCTTGTTCCCTGTGCAGGAGAGACTCTGACAGCTTCGGGAGGTCTTCGCCGAACTGTCGTCCAGCAATACCTGACTCCAGCTTCCCAACTGTGAAGGTGTTATGAACATCCTTCCAGTCTTTATCATCTGATGGAAAAGCAAGGGAAAAGGGTCTACACTCCTCCAGTGTAAGGCAAGGTTTCCCTGCTTCAACTGCCTTTAAGGCTGCCTTAAACCCTTTGTCCATGAAGGGGAAGGCACGTTTGGGGTCAGCAATAAAGGGCGGGTGCTTTTTGCTGAGAGCCGGCACCTTGGAACTAGTAAAGGCCCTCTCTTTCAAGGTCGTTGTATATAAGGCCTGAGCTTTAGAGAGTTCGAGGACAATCGTCTCCTTCGGCTCTGTTTCCTCCTTGGATGCAGGTTCCGTCCTTAGACGGACATAGCAGTCCGGGTAGGCCCCTTTGCTGGGCCAAAACTCAATTTCCTCTACTGGGACAGTGCCCAGTTTCTCCGAGAGGAAAATCTTTCCCCCAACATTGGCATATGCTCTGCATATCTCCAAGGGTTAACGTCAGAGAAAGCGGGGAGATCCTCGACGTTTAGCTTCTTCGGGGCTAAACGTGTTGCAACCAGCTGATGCATTTCCGCCCGAAGAGAAGCTTCTTTCTCGGACGATTTCTTCTGAATGTCCTGCACCATAGACAGCAGCGAGTGCAACGTACTCATGATGGAATCTAACTGGGGTGCAGTAGATGAAGTTTAAGGCACCGGCTCAATCACCGTGGCTGAAGATACCGAAATCGTTTCGGTCTTATCGACTTCAGCCTCAGGAGGTACGTCATCCTCCTGCTCCAGTTCTTCCAGTAGGAGATTGCTCTCAGTCTCCTCTGAGACGACCGACATGTTGTCATCTAATTGGATGCCCTTCAAGGCGTCCGAAACAACAGATTCCATCGGAATCTGTACTAGGGGAATCTCAGGTTGAGCCTGGGGAATGATTGCATCCGCAGATGCCCTAGGGAAAAGACAGTCCCTCATCCTCTCATTAGGAAGGTATGGGCCAGAGGTGTTCTTCTGAAAACCCCTGACCCATTTTCGCAGCGTGTCCCTTGCTGCATCCCTTGACTCAGTAGACTTTTGATCATCAAAAGCCTCTTTTACCAGTTTGTCACAAACGGTACATACCTGGTGGTCCCAGTATTTGAGAGCCCCCTTGGTGACTGCGCAGCGAGCATGGGCCCTGCACACGTCATAGCCGTAGAAGTTCTTGCTACGGACCCTGAAAAAGCTGTTCCCGCACTCGGGATGCTCCTCCTGTAAAGAAAGAAAGCATATAAGTATTCGGTGAAATTCTCAGATTTCAGCGTACATTTTTTTTTTTTTTTTTTTTTTAAATATTAGCTTAGATAGAGTAAGCTAGAAAGTAGGAAAGACACCTACTTGTGTTTCCTGTCCAGCCCATTGCTATGACCTCCTCCAATATTGAACAATAAACTCTTAATGAATTTTGTATGGGAAGATAATATCCTTTGATATAAAGTGTCTTCTTAACATAATGTCCAAGGTTCAGTATTGGGGGTAAATTAATGGTTGATAACCATTAAGTGGTAGAGAGGATCATTCTCTTATATGTGATGGTCTCACAATAGGCTGCCCATGAAGCACCTTGTAGGTTGGAAAAAACCTTTTGGGCTACAGCACTGACTGGCGGCAGTATGCCGCCAGACCTGCCGGGCTTGCGGACATATGCCGGGCCTGCCGACATATGCCGGCCTATTCTGGGCTATTGAAGGCAGTTACTGTCTTCAGATCTATACTTTGGGTGGCCGACTGCCGGCCGACAACTTAGTTGCCGGCCACTGGTCATAGTATGTTAATTGCCGTTGGGTTATTGCTCAGCGACACCCCCAGCAAGTGGCGGCAGAGTAACTGCCGGCCGACAGACAACCAACATGGCCGCCGACAGCTATAAGCTGCCGGCGGCCAGCCCAGAATAAGGAAAGGTAGAGAAAAAGAGAGAGTATGGAGGAAGGCAAAGGCTCAGCCTTGCCGGCCTACATCCCAAATGAAGGTTGAAGTGGAAGGGGGAATTATATTCGGGCTTCCACCCAACCATATCCCATCCATATGGGCTATGGAAGGCAGTCCAAGGGAGGACTGAAGAACACTCTAATGATTATGAGGGTACCTGCCGGCAGCCGGCCCGTCCGGCAGCAGACCTCAGGCCAGTTCTATAGATTACCCTTAGGGTCAAATATAGAATGACGGAAAGGGAGGGTGATGGTTCATCCAACACAAAAGAGACAGCGGGGAAGGGGAAAAAGTCCTATAAGTAAGGTAATACCCGAAGGCATTACCCAACTTAAAGGATTCTGATCTCATAAGATAACCTCAAGTAGGGGAAATCATTTCCCCCGGTTGGGTTAGTCAAGTGAGAAAGCGGTCATAGGACACAATCTCGCAAGAGAACAGAATCTCGTACCAGGTATCTTAGACAATGAAGAAATAATTTTTTCGGTTTAAGATCCACTAGCACAGGACTGTCTGCTAGACCGAGGAAGGAGGAATTGTAAAACAAAAACCTCCATGTGTGGTCTAGGGAGGCCTAGCCTCCTGTATAGACAACTTAACCTGACTTGGGAAATCATTTCACCGAGACAGTAAGATGCCTAACACAGACTTTACTCTGATGTCCCGTTCTAACTCAAAAACCGACTCCGTGGTTAAGAGAAAGAAACAAAACACCCCAGTAAACTTGCCAGAACTCAGTTCACAGCAAAGCTAACTAACTAAAAAACCGACTCCGTGGTTAAGAGAAAGAAACGAAACACCCCAGTAAACTTGCCAGAACTCAGTTCACAGCAAAGCTAACTGAGGGTAGCCTAGGCTTATCAGAGGGAAGGGGAATTGCTCTTAAATCTCGCCAAGAGATTGGTATCGACTTAGAAGGTATAGGAGGCATCAACCTCACCTTAGAAGACAATACAAGAGCAATTGGGGACATGTATGAAAGTATACTAAAGCCCCTAGGCTAGTAAGTCTAGGAGCATAGAGAATCATTCACCGAAACTCTCTTGTATACTATCTTGGAAGAGGAAAATTTATGCAGTAATATCTTAGTTGTATAAAATATTGCCTGAGCTTCAATAAAACTTTACCAGGAAGGTTATATCATGCATGAAGTGTGTAGGTGCCTAGGCTAGGAAGCCTAGCACTCGTGAGGCTCGAACATAAATAGCCAAATCCACGAAAACAATGACATAATATAAAAATCCCTCGCTAAAATACTAAATAGCTAAAGTTATTGAAGCAAATAATGCCGGGAAAGTCGTTCTGGCTAACTAGATGTACAGGAAGAACGACCGTGTTCATGACACCATCCAGCTGGCAACAGCTCTTGTTACGTTAATTATGATCTCAATCGAAGAGTAAAACTGGCAAGAGCTTACATTTACACAATTCAAAGATATTACTTAACTTTCCAGAAGCTGATGAGGCTGGTGAAGACATCATAGCGACAAATAACTCCAAAATAGCGAGAGATAACACGGGATAACACCGGTCAATGAAGCTACAAGAGAAAGAATGGCTTGGTGGCGATTCGGCGCACTATTTACAGTACAGTAGGAATGTCGAGAGTGTTGTCTCTTTAACGACTCTCCTTATTCTTGCCACTTTTTCCCCCTCGAAGCGGAAACGCTATTAGGGGTGTAGATAGCTATGAGATGTGTCAAGAATACGTCCTCTGATTACGCGATATCCAATTTTAAGGGATATTCGCTCCAGGAGTTAGAATTCTGGATACAGTACCTTTATTAAATTCTCTGGGATATATCACTGTAGTCAAATATAACCTAGGAAGCTACTAATGAAGGAACTTCCATCAGGACGACATGGCCTGAGCCCAAAAATGTATATATATATACCAACATGTTCATATATGCAGGCTAGATTCCTTCTCTTGATACATTAATATATTTTGTTTTTGTTTTGGCTATGAAAATAAAAACCAAAAGAATGTATCTGCTTCTTCTTTATCCTCAGAAGAATAAAGTTGTCCAGAGCCTTTTATTTTCCTTAAAATAAAAATCTTGTTAGTAGAATTTCTAAAGAACAACCAGGTGATCTCGAAGAAGTTTCCTTCTTGTTCCTACAGAAATGCAAACTTTGAATCCTTATAGTCGAAGTCGACAATTTCCCTTCAGGGGGCAAGAAGCCCTAAGTTAGTTCCAAACTTAGTGGATATGACAAATAACGGTAATGTCATATATATAAAGGTCTAGGAGACCATATAAGGAACTCATTTAAAATAAAGGCACTTATACAAACCCACAGATATAGTACTTTCAAGTTAATACTCTGGTAAGCTTCCATCAGGACGACATGGCTGAGCCCAAAACACGGATTTTGAGCAAAACGAAAAATCTATTTTTGGGTGATATGGCCATGTCATCCTGATGGACCCACCCTTCTTTCAAAAAGAAAAACAACAATGAAAGACCTCACCCGAAACTACTCTATCTGGGGCTATTCCTGCTTAAATGCAACCAGGAATAATGCGCCGTAGTATTACAGGGAGGGGGTCCACGGGGTACCTTGATAACGGCTCCCCTTCGTTCGCCACTCTTCCCCCTCAAAGAGCAAAATCTATTCGGGGGGAAGTTTGTTATGTGTCGTATAAAAAAATACGTCCCCTGATATTATGCGATATCCTTAAAGATATATTAAGGATACTCGCGCCAGGAATTAGAATTCTGGAGACCTATGGTTAATTCGCTGGGAGTATCACTGTAGCTAAATATCCTTCAGAAAGCTGCCTTAAGGAACCTTCCATCAGGACGACATGGCCATATCACCCAAAATAGATTTTTCGCTTTGCTCAAAATCCGTTATGCAGTATATATATATATATATATATATATATATATATATGTATATATATATATATATATATATATATATATATATATATATATATATATATATATATCTACATATATATATATATATATATATATATATATATATATATATATATTATCATCATCATCATCATCATCATCATCATCATCATCTTCTCCTACACCTATTGATGCAAAAGGCTATATACATGTAAAGATAAACACACAAAGACAATTTTGTTAAACTCAGTCATGCAGACCATGCAGTAAGAATGACATCATAATTTAAAGACTGCTATATCTTCATTGTTTGTATAAACAATTGGCTGAAACTTCTGGAGAGCATGTACGATATGTTTCTGCATACATAGAAACAATAAAACGATTTTCGATTTCTGAAAATTGTTATATCAAAACACCGTAGCGGATGGTTCCCTTAACAAAATTGTTATTATGTTTGCAACCATATTGTATTAATGAAAAGCCTATATCAAGTAAAGATAACATGGTTGCAGATTATTTATCTTGGGTTGAATCGATGTATTCAGGCCGGAATAAATAATCTTTTTGGAGGTAAGCAATATTATGAAGCTGGTCCATAG
>NC_090738.1:4291864-4444364 GCF_036898095.1 Palaemon carinicauda | reverse complement strand
TTTAGTAAGTGCACGTTCAGCTATCATTCCTTTTCAAGGTCGGGTCAATGGGTTCTTACCTCAGAATGTCGAGTCATGGATATCATCAGTAGACGCTCATTTGAACGCAAAACGTATCACAGACCCATCTGTACAATTACAAGAAGCTAAAAGTTTTATAGACTTTGCTAAAGGAGATGCAAGAGCGTATCTTAGGGGAGTTTCTTTTCAAGAGACAGTTACATGGGACGATTTCAAAGTTAGGCCACGTGCAATCTATGGCGGTGAAGAAGCTTTAGATGTAGTTTTGAAATTAAGAAATACACTTAATCAAGCCTCTATGACTCAGCTTAATGTTATAGAACGGGCGGCTCTCATTGCCAACAGGCTAAATGAGTATCAGGATATTTTAGGTAATTCCACATGGGTTACAGGAGATAACATCGCCGTGAAAGATTTCTTACAATTAATGTATTTAACTTGCATGACAATTATGTTGCCAGAGGCTTTAGTGCGGTGTTTTGATAAAAAACTGATGTCCGAAAGTACAGAATTAGATGTATATAAAGAGATAAAGAAACACATGTCTAAGTGTACTGATCTTGATCCCTTGTTTACTCAAGTTTTGCAAAAAATGAAACTAAGCCACAACAAGTAAACGTAGTTAATAATAATCAAGTTGCAGGAATGACGTGTTATAATTACAAACGTCAAGGTCACTTGATTGCAGACTGTAGAACGCGATTTTGTTCGATACATAATAGTTCAACACATTCATATAGTTGATGCTACTCGCGTAATCAACAACAGAATCCTAGAAACGCCCAGTCAATTCCCCAGTCAATTCCATATGGGAATAAAAAGAAAAACCCTCAGTTTAATAAAAAGAAACAGCCAAACGTCAATGCAGTTCAAAATCAAAAACAAACAAATAGTGCTTCAAATAACTCTGTTCCTGGGCCGTCTAGCCAGAACTCGCAAGGTCAGACGAATTTTCAGAATGTGCAAAGCAAAGCAAATACCACATAATTAACTCCAATGGGGAAGAAAGTGATGTTGGGTCATTCGTATCAACATCCTTTGTATCAAATAATCCATTTGGTAATTTATCAGGTCATTGTGAGGCGATAGATTTTCCTATGAAACACACGGCCGAATCAAATAAATCAGTGCAGGTTCCCGTAGATTTGCAACAAATTCACGCAATAATAAGCCAAAATGAGTTATGACCAACATCATATGCTGTAAGTTTAGAACACCGATCCTTCACATTGTTTTTTGACTCTGGTAGTCCACGTAATATCATCGATTTGAGAACTCATCACTTGTTATTTTCGAACTTCCCTATAGAGAAGTCTGGAGTAAGGCTCTTGGGTATAGGAAATAATGAATTAAATGTAATAGGAGTAACTCATGTTCAGCACAAGGGCGGTAAGTGCACGTTTGCCGATACCTTTATCGTTGTACAAAACATTGATATGTATCCAGCTGTAATTAAGGATACCCGTCTATGGGCAATCAAAACATTATCTTAGCCCCTGCCAAACACGGCGTGTATATCAAAGGAAAATTCTATAAGTCTTCTAATACCTTAAAATCAGTTTTGGACAAAAAGAGGACGACAAATAAAACAGTAACGTACGTTGAAGAACCAATCACTTGTCTCATGAATAAAGAAATAATATACGCGACTTAACAGAATTCTCGTTCACCCGTAATATCATCTTGCATGCAATCTATCGAGCTGAACGTAACTTCGAATATAATAGCGCGAGTAAAGAAAACTTTGCCGGGATCTGAAATATTAATCCTTTCCGACACTTTGAAAACTAACGGATTGTCCGTCACACAAGCTAGTTATACAGTCGGCTCACAACAACAAGGTAATATTGAAGTCTGTAACCATTCAAATACCACTTTAGTAATTCACAAAAATCAACATATCTTGGATATAGAAGTTTATAAACATCGTATTCTTACCGTCGCTGAAATCAATCACGCTCAATCAGTTGCGGATGAATTCTTTTTGCAATCTATTAAAAATAAAATCAATAAAGGCATTCAAGAAGAGGAAATTCAGCAGAAATTTTTTGTTCTTCTAACTAAATATCATGATGTTTTCTCCACTACGGATGGATCCTTAGGTAAAACAGATGTCATAGAACACCAAATAAGGTTAAAAGACAAGCAGAAAATTATCTATGTACCCTTGTACAGACTCCCTATGAAATTTCAGAATGAGATAAAGGATGAAGTAGGTAAAATACTAGAAGAAGGAGTCATTAGGAAATCGAACAGCCCTTATAATTTTCCATTAATAGTTGTACCGAAAAAAGATCGAACATGGTGTATCTGCGTAGACTTCCTTCGCTTAAATGAGGAAACGATCCCTGATCGATTCCCAGTGCCATGTACTGAAGATATTTTATCTTTGTTAGGTCAGAACAAATATTTTACCAGTTTGGACTTACTTAAAGGCTTTCACCAGATATCATTTGAAGAAAATAGTATCCCATACACTGCCTTCAGCACAGCCAGGGGACATTATGAATTTTTGCGTATGCCTTTTGGTTTACGTTGTGCTCCCATAACATTTACTAGAATGATTAACACAGTGTTTGGAGACTTGTTAGGGGACATATTGCATGCCTATATGGACGACCTTGTAATCTTTTCTAATACCTTAGAGGAACATCTACGTAAACTGGAACTAGTGCTACAGAGATTAACACAGCATAACTTAAGGGTAAAGATTAGTATATGTGAATTCTTCAAAACAGAATTAGTCTATTTGGGTTTTACGGTGTCAGGCCAAGGTCTTAAATTAGTCCATGATAAGGTGCCGGCTATCCGTAACTTTCCGATACCTACTAATGTCAAGGGAATACAGCAATTTGTGGGATGTAGTGGATATTACAGGCGTTTTATACGCAATTATTCAATAATAACCGCTCCCCTAACTGATCTTACGAAGAAGGGCGTAGATTTCATATGGTCTGAGCAGCATCAACAGGCGTTTGATACCTTGAAAGATGAACTGTGTAGTTCTCCTATCTTAAAATTTCCAGACTTCGGTAAGGAATTCTTCATTGCAACAGATGGCTCAGACCTAGGAGTAGGTGGGGTATTGCTTCAGCAATATGACAAACAGTTTTTCCCGATAGCTTTTTATTCACGTAAACTGAGACCTTCCGAAAGTAAATACGCAGTAATAGATAAGGAAGGGCTAGCTATTGTTAATTCACTAGTGCATTTTAAATTCATAATATATGGTTATCCCGTCAAGGTTCTTACTGATCATAAGCCCCTAACCGACTTCTTTAAAGGCTTTAGTCAAAGCCCCAAACGAACTCGGTGGCATTTGATCATCCAAGACTTTGGTGCAAGGATCGGATATTTACCAGGGAAAGCAAATATCATTGCTGATGCATTATCACGCAACCCCGTGTCATCTTGTACGGAGCATTAGCTAAATTAGTAGATATATCAACATCCTTGCCTATTGTTAAAATGTATCTGAACAGGAAGATCTGGACTGGAGCGCTGAACTAATACAGACTGAGCAAAGAAAAGATCAGAAATTAGAAAAAATCATAAATGCTTTTAACGGAAATCGTAAGGAAAAGGAATATATAGAATATACACAGCAGAATTATATAATCAAAGATAATATTCTGTGTAGATCCGTGACAAGGAAAACCCGAAATACACCACAGGTGGCTAACGACCAGGTAGGGGTACCAATCTCACTTATACCCACTGTCCTAAATTGGTTGCATGCAAATCCATTGCATGGACACCCGGGCTTCTCCATAATGTCACAGAAAGCCAAATCATTGTTTTATTGGCATACGATGCTTACAGATATAAAAAAGCACATAGCTAATTGTCGCATTTGTCAGGAAAACAAAGGGCACACGAAAACACCTGTCAGCCTAGGGGCTTATCCCGTGCCCAATCAACCCTTTGAAAGAATACATTTAGATTTATTAACAGGATTTTACGTGTCAGACAGAGGATATAAGCACCTCTTAGTAATTATAGATGCTTTGACTCGATATACAGAACTGATAGCGCTTAAAACTAAAACAGCGATCGAATGCGCTAGGAGGTTTTACGAGTGCTACATTTGTAAACATGGAATTCCACACATGATAATCTCAGACTCGGGTGGAGAATTTAATAATCATTTCCTTATCTCATTGTGTGAATTCCTTAGCATAAAGAAAATCAATACCATGATCTATCACCCAGAGTCGAATGGGCTAGTGGAAAGAGCGAATAGGAAGATTTTAAACATATTAAGAGTTACACTAGAGGGATCATACTCCAACTGGGATATTGCCATACCTGTGGTACTAAGTACTCTGAATCACTCATATCATGTATCTATTAAAATGTCGCCGCTCGAGGCACTATACGGTACCCCAGCTAGAATGCCTTTCCATGTATTAACGCTTACAACTTATTTATCAAATCCTTTAAAGGATGTTATAAATGCAAGCATAATTCGTTATGATATACTTTGAAAGAATTTAGAAGAATCACAAACTATAATGAAAAGGAATCATGATAAAATAGCGAAGACAACTAAAACATATACCGTGGGTGATAATGTATACATAAAGGTAAATGTACGTAAAGGACTCAATTACAAACTGACACCTAAGTTTGAAGGCCCATTTAACATTTTGGAAACATTAACGGCCAATAGATTTAGAGTTCAAAACATATCCCAACCCACTGATAAAAGAATTGTACCATTGGCTCACATAAGAAATTAAAATAAGAGAGAAGGAAGTGAGGGAAATTTTTGTATCTATGAAACTTGTATAATATTTGTATGTAAACATTTTTTTTCTTCTTAATACAGGAGTAATTACATATATTTTTCTCATTGCAGGTTTCCAAAAAGGAAGTTTTTATTGGAGTGATATTGTTTGCTCAGACATTTTTTTCGTGTGGGAAGAGCCCTAAAACTAAAAATATAGATTTTAAATTATGGCACTATAGTAGAGAGAACAGAAGACGTTTTTATTACAGCAAGCAATATAATTATAGAAGTTAATATGCAAGCGATTTTCCTCCCAGAGAATGACATCGCTAGCTTAAAGAGCGACCTGTCAAGGTTTGCTGCTTCATTAAATGAAATGCATAGACAACATTTTCCTTTTAATACAGAGAGTTCGCTTTCACCAACATTAAGCGTTGCAGAAATGCTATCATACAACTTGCAAAATAAGACTGACGAGGCAGAAGCTCTGGCTCGTGACCTACTGATGTGGACAGTGCGACACACTAACCTTGAAAGACATAACCCGTTTATTTTTGCTGCACTAAACATCTTTGGATCTGTTGCAGGTTTAGGCTTAGGAATTTCAAATCGTCTTAAAATCAGTAATGAAAATAAGAAAATTGAGTTATTAGAACATGAAAACGAACTAGTTTTATCAGAACTAAGGAATCAATTAACATCAGTTAATCAAATAATGATTTTGGTGAACGAACATTCTAGTAAAATCAGTCAGATTATGGAAGTACAAAACTTGCTGGCAACGTTAACGTATTATAATTCAAAAATAGATCATATCCATACTAAAATTTCACATTTTATTGAGAAATCAAAAGACTATGTGGAAGCTATTACATTAGCAACTAAAGGTGTTCTATCACCACATCTTTGCCAATAAAAGACCTAACATTAATTTTGGAGAACGGACGGAAGAAAATAGGTTATGTTCCTTTGTTAGACACCCATAGGTTAGAACTTTATTATAGCCTAATTACAGTAAGCGTTGAAAATTACAGGATCATGATTACAGTTCCTTTTGATTCTTCCGATGCCTGGCAATCATACAAAATATCACCATTACCAACTTTCATGACGAATAACTCAATTCCAGTAATATCCAGTTTGACAGGACACGTATTGATTTCCCCTGATAAGGAAACATATACGGTCATTAGAGACTTAGATAAATTAACTCACTGTTCAGAAGCAATGAATGATAAAGTATGTACAGCTGACTCCTTTGAATTTCATCATATATCAATGGATTCATGCAAGTTAGGTATAGTGCTAAACGGTGCTCTCTCCCAAACATATGAAGATTGTCTGAAATATCCTTTTGACGATAATAAGTTCAATTACAGATTGAACAACGGCTCGTGGATACGATACGACAAGGCCGGCTTCAATGTATCATGCCCGGACGGATCCACGTCTCACTCCCAGGTCTTCATTGCAGCTGACGGGTGCATCGGTACGTCCATGAATTATACGGTCCAAGGAATTAACACTATCATCAGGGAACGGACCTACTTCGCGAATTTCACGTGGACCACTACAATCCCATCCTTACCTCTCCCATACAACGCATGAGTGGCTAATCGGTTGATGAAATTAACCGAGATGGACCACCCGTCACCGACTTATGCAGGGTGGAATCTTCGTTTCTACGTGTTGCTGGCATCAATCAGCATTGCGGTGATGATTTTTATCGCCGTTAACATCTTTGTTTGGCATAGGTTAAGGCAAAAACAGGTGGAGCTCCAGAGGAACGTTTTGCCATGTCCAGACAACACTTCTATTGCTTTGAAAGCATTTACATTTAGAACCGTTTGAAATTGGCCATTTCACTTGACTTGGGGGTAAAATTGTCTGGAACTGTGAATTGTGTGAAAAGCGGTCAGTACGCTAGTAATATGTAGTTGAAGAGACTCCAGGACATTGCATTTTATAAACATTTTAAAAGTAGTTTTTGGGCACCTAATAAAATATTGTAGCCCTATATGTTAAAAAAAAGAAGTATCTTTTGGGCATCTAATAAAATATATAAGCCCTATATACCTATACCTATATATATATATATATATATATATATATATATATGAAACCGTGGTGCGTGTACGTACCTGGAATTTTTTTGTGCACATTAATATCAACTTTGATGT
This sequence comes from Palaemon carinicauda, assembly GCF_036898095.1. NCBI lineage: Eukaryota > Metazoa > Arthropoda > Malacostraca > Decapoda > Palaemonidae > Palaemon > Palaemon carinicauda. Next base: position 4,437,431 of record NC_090738.1, on the reverse strand, counting down.
ATTTATATCTTTACCAAAGTAACAAATATTCTAAATTGGTTACTAATGAACAATCACATCAATTTGAAGTAATTATATCTTTACCAAGGTATCAAATATTTTTATCAGTTACTAATGAACAATAATATCTATTATAATAATCTGTATCTTTGACAAAGGTAACAACTATTCTTTAACAAATTACCAATTCATATGTACATTAAATTTTTTTTTGGGGTATCTCATAATCATTTGCTAGCAATATGCCATATATAGATCTGTATTTTCCATGCATTTTTCTTTATTTTTGACTACGTCCGTTAGGTATGTTTTTTTTTTATTATACCTTTTTTGCATATTCATCCTTAATCACTTGTTTATGGCTATGACTAAAATATATGTCCAGTCACACTCCTAGGAAACATATTTTTAATGTTCAAATACTTGAAGGTAGCTGTCCGAGCTAATGTAATGACAATACATTGATAAACCCATGACCTAAGGGATCATTGGAGAGTTGGAGTGTGACGACAGCCATAACAGGATGTGAAAATAGACTAAGCTAAATCATTGCATAGGTAACATTTATTTATGTCTAGTAAACATGTCACAAGCCTCCCGTGGGAAACAGTTGACCTATTGATCTCTACACCGGAACCACCTGGGTTCCGATTAAAATCCTATGTGGTCATTTGTAATAAATGCTGAGATAACTAATGTCACGTTATCGACGCAAGCCTATTGTAAGTTAGTTCTATTCATCTTTTCATACAGAATGGTCTTCCGACCAAACCATCCATACTCCAGTGATGGAGCGCTAACAATAAATTGTTTAAAGTTAACTTAACTGTGACTTATTCTAAGAAGTAACCTACAAGTCTAGATAATTCTATATCACATTGAAGATATATGAGACAGAATAACGAATGTGTGCGTATAACATTCTCACACCAACATATACACACGGTATTAGGACGGGATGCCGAATGCACTGTTGTCGACAGACAAGATGCTGAACCCAAGATGCCGAAAAAACACAAAGCCGAAAGGACATGAAACCGAACGGTCGTAAAACCGAACAGTCATGGAACCGAACGGTCATAAAGCCGAATGGTTAAAAAAGAAAGAAAAAGATAGTGAACATTTAATACTTCATTCTGACTCTTCGGTCACTTGAATTAGTACTAAATACTGATTCAATATTTATCACTTAAAGGTAGCAAAGGTCAAAAGCATTAACAACTCAAAAAATAAACAAACTTTTTATTTACAGTATTTCATGTACATCTGTAGGTGGAATCAAGGCAAGAGCTGATAACTGCTTAATGAAAAGAGCATTGTTGGGTTCGAGATACCATTGCTCTAATCCACAAGACTAAATATTTTGCCATAAACATTGTCCAAAGTGAAAGAAACATCCTCTTATTTGGAAAGTTTTTCTTTAATGCTGTTTATTGTCCCTCACTCGAAGTTCGCTATTATTGAATCGGGCTCGGGAATGCCTTTGTTTTTAAAAAACTTAAAGATTTCGTCATATGTTTTCTCATGTTTTTTATTTGTTATGCAATATACTAATTGCATGTATTGTATAGTGCTGTTTCCCGAGAGGAGCAGAGTCAAAGGTGCCATCGGCAAACCATGTCTGTTTTCTCGATAATAATTTTAGATTCTTCTCTGTCGAAAATATGGTAACAGTTTGAGTTTCATAAAGACGAAAGTTTTCTCCACGCGTTGTTATGTTGAAATCTTCACTATCGTTAACATTTCTTACACGTCTTACCATTCGTCCAAAAGTTTCTCTTTTTGTCAGGGAGCCACACATGCTTAGAGGCAATTCATCAATGGTTTTATTAATTACACTGCGTGTAACCTCTTCTGTCTGTTTGGCTCTTGTTTTCATATCATCCAAAGCTTTTAGAACACTTGTGTGAGCACTATCTGGCGGATGTGAATGATCTGAAGAACTTTCTGGCCGAGTAGCATTCGTTGTGATTATTCTTCCTTTACATACTCTTCTTTTCTCGCATCTCCAGTATATGGTATCATTAACTTTATTATCAACAATGTAAGTATATCCATTTTAAAGGAGCTTCCGTCCACCATGTCCTGTCTAAATGAACTCCATTGTCAAACTGTATGGGTGACATGGTTTTATTTATATTTTCAAAATTTCTTTCTGTCATTAATTTTTAACTATTCGGCTTTATGACTGTTCGGTCCCATGACTGTTCGGTTTTATGACCGTTTGGTTTCATGTCCTTTCGGCTTTGTGTCTTTTCGGCATCTTGGGTTCGGCATCTTGTCTGTCGGCAATAGTGCATTCGGCATCCCGTCCGCACACGATACACACATATATTGGTGTGATACTGTTATTAACACACATTCGGGTTCCCATCAAATGTCATCTTCAATGTGTTGTATATTAGACTTGGTATGTTACATCTTCAAGTAAGTCTAGGTAAGTTAACTTTAAGATAGTTTATTCCTTTAAAAACAGTTATTAACATCTCCATCACAGGAGTATAGATGGTTTGGTCGGATGACCATTCCGTATGACATCTAAGTAAGAACTGGCTAAAATATCGATATCACAGATATCGTATAGTCAGTTATCTCAGAATTTAAACACATAATGTAAACTAAACATTAATATAGGAAGACACCTGCATCCGGTGGCGACACAACTCTTTCTCACGATTCGTATTTGTGTTTATTCTTCATAAAAATGTTACATTGCTGAGGTTTGGCATTAGCATCCTGGTTATGACATGACTATGGCATTTCTCACACTCGCTCCTCTTCCATATTGACCTCTTAGGTCATGTGTTTTAACATGTAATTTTACCTATATTACATTAGCTCGGTCAGCTACCTTCAATTTTTGAAAGTTTAACAATACGTCAAAATATGTTTACTAGGAGTGTGACTGTATATATATATATAATTTTTTTTTTTTTTAACTTTAGCCATAAGCAAATGATTAAGGATGAATGTTCTAATAGGCACATAAAAAAAAATGCATACTTAAGACATTGTCAAAAAAAAAAAAAAAAAAAAAATGCATGATAAATACAGATCATATATATGGTACATTGCTAGCTAACGATTGTATGGTACCAACAAAAAAAATACTGATATACATATGATTTGGTAACTTGTTAAAGAATAGTTGTTACCTTTGTCAAAAATATAGATTATTATAATACGGTAACTAATAAAAAATATTTGTTACCTTGGTAAAGATATAATTTTAGTGCACAAACACGAATTCCTGGTACGTACACGTACCACGGTTTCGTACACACACACATATATATATATATATATATATATATATATATATATATATATATATGTATATATATATATATATATATATATATATATATATATATATATATATATATATATAGGGCCCATAAATTCTTTATTTTAACATTTAGGGCTTATATATTTTATTAGGTGCCCAAAAAATGATTTATTTTTTAAATGTTTTTTAAAATGTTTTTAAAATGCAAATGTTCTATAGTCTCTTCAACTACATATTACTAACGTACTAACTGCTTTTCATGCACAACACTTTTCCAAGACAATTTTTACTCCTTTGAGCAAATGGAGGGGCCAGTTTCAAACGGCTTTAAATTGAATTAAATAAGGAGTTTTGTCTGGACATGACAAAACGTTCTGTTTGAGCTCCAATTTATTCTTCCTTAACCTACGCCAAACAAGGATGTTAACGGCGATAAATATCATCACCGTAACGCTGATTGCTGCTATTAAACGTAGAAACGACGGTCTGCATAAGTCGATGTCGGGTGGTCCATCTCGGTTAATTTCATCAACCAATTAGCCACACGTGCATTGTATGGGAGAGGTAAAGATGGAATTGTAGTCGACCACGTGAAGTTCGCGAAGTAGGCCCGTTCTCCGATGATAGTCTTGATTCCACGGACCATGTAATTCGGGGACGTACCGATACAACCATCTGCTGTAACGAAGATTTGGGAATAGGACGTGGATCCGTCCGGGCATGATACATTGAAGCCGGCCTTGTCGTATCATATCCACGAGCCGTTGTTCAGTCTGCAATTAAACTTATTATCGTCAAAGGGATAAAGCTTTTTCAGACAATTTTCATGTGTATGGGAGAGAGCACTGTCTAGCACTATACCTAACTCGCATGAATCCATTGAGTTTTTATGGAATTCAAAGGAGTCAGCTGTACATATTTTTTTATTCATTGCGTCTGAACAGTGAGTTAATTGATTTAAGTCTTTAATGACCGTATATGTTTCCTTGTCTGGGGAAATCAATACGTGTCCTGTCAAACTGGATATTACTGGATTTGAGAGATTCATCATGAAAGTCGGAAATGGTGATATCCTGTAAGATTGCCAGGCATCGGAAGAATCATAGGGAATTGTAATCATAATCCTGTGAATTTCAACGCTTACTGTAATTAGGCTGTAATAAAATTCTAACCTACGTGCGTCTAACAAAGGAACATAACCTAATTTCTCCCGTCCGTTCTCCACAATTAATGTTAAGTCTCTTATTGGCAACAAATGCGGTGACAGTACACCTTTAGTCGCTAACGTGATAGCTTCCTCATAGTCTTTTGATTTCTCAATGAAATGTGCAATTCTATTATGTATATGATCTATTTTTGAATCATAATACGTTAACGTTGCCAACAAATCTTGTACTTCCATAATCTGACTGATATTACTAGAATGGTCGTTTACCAAACTCATAATTTGATTGATTGAAGCTAACTGATTCCTTAGTTCTGACATAATCAATTCATTTTCATGAGTCAAAAACTCAATTTTCTTATTTTGATTACTAATCTTAAGACGATTGGAAATTCCTAAGCCTAAACTTGCAATAGAACCAAAGATGTTTAGTGCAGCAAAAATAAACGGGTTACGTTTCTCAAGATTATCGTGTCTTACTGTCCACATCAAAAGGTCACGAGCCAAAGATTCTGCCTCGTAAGTCTTATTTTGCAAGTCGTCGGATAGCATCTCTGCAACTTTTAGTGTCGATGCAAGCGAACTCTCTGTATTAAAAGGAAAGTGTCTTCTATGCATTTCATTTAATGAAACAGCAAACCTTGAAATGGCGCTCTTTAAGCTAGTGACGTCATTCTCTGGGAGAAAAATTGCTTGCATACGTACTTCAACAACTACGTTACTTGATGTAATAAAAATGTCTTCTTGTCTTTCTACTATAGTGCCATATTTAAAATCTATACTTTTAGTTTTAGAGCTCATCCCACACGAGAAAAATGTCTGAGCGAACAATATCACTCCTAACAATAAAAACTTCATCTTAGAAACCTGTAACGAGAAAAACATATGTAATTACTCCTGTATTAAGAAGAAAAAACTTTTAACATATAAGGTTCACAAAAATAAAAAAAAAAAAATTTTTTCCCTTACTTCTTTCCCTCTTATTTTAATTTCTTATGTGAGCCAATGGTACAATTCTTTCATCAGTGGGCTGGGATACGTTTTGAACTCTAAATCTATTGGCCGTTAATGTTTCCAAAATGCTAAATGGGCCTTCAAACTTAGGTGTTAGTTTATTATTGAGTCCTTTACGTACATTTACCTGTATGTATACATTATCACCCACGGTATATGTTTTAGTTGGCTTCGCTATTCTATCATGATTCCTCTTCATTATAATTTGTGATTCTTCTAAATTCTTTCGAAGGATATCAAAACGACTTTTGCTTCCATTTATATATTCTTTTAAAGGATTTGATAAATTAGTTGTAGGCGTTAATACATGGAAAGGCGTTCTAACTGGGGTACCATACAATGCCTCGTGCGGTGACATTTTAATTGATATATGATATGAATGATTCAGAGTACTCAGTACCGCAGGTATTGCAATATCCCAGTTGGGGTCTGATCCCCCTAGTGTTACTCTTAATATATTCAAAACCTTCCTATTCGCTCTTTCCACTAGCCCATTCGACTCTGGGTGATAAATCATGGTATTGATTTTCTTTATGCTAAGGAATTCACACAATGAGGTAAGAAAGTGATTATTAAATTCTCCATCCGAGTCTGAGACTATCATGTGTGGAATTCTATGTTTACAAATGTAACACTCGTAAAACTTCCTAGCGCATTCAATCGCAGTTTTAGTTTTAAGCGCTATTAGTTCTGTATATCGAGTCAAAGCATCTACAGTTACTAAGAGGTGCTTATTTCCTCTGTCTGACACGTAAAATCCTGTTAATAAATCTAAATGTATCCTTTCAAAGGGTTGATTGGGCACGGGATAAGCCCCTAGGCTGACAGGTGTTTTTGTGTGCCCTTTGTTTTCCTGACAAGTGCGACAATTAGTTATGTGTTTTTTTATATCTGTAAGCATCGTATGCCAATAAAACAACAATTTGGCTTTCTGTGACATTAATGAGAACTCCTGGTGTCCATGCAATGGGTTTGCATGCAACCAATCTAGGACAGTGGATATAAGTGAGATTGGTACCACTACCTGGTCGTTGGTTACATGTGGTGTATTGCGGGTTTTCCTTGTCACGGATCTACACAGAATATTGTCTTTGATTATATAATTCTGCTGCGTATACTTTATATATTCCTTTTCCTTACGATTGCCTTTAAAAGCATTTATAATTTTTTCTAATTTCTGATCTTTTCTTTGCTTAGTCTGTAATAATTCAGCACTCCAGCCCAGATCTTCTTTTTCAGATATAGCTTTAACAATAGGCAAGGATGTTGATATATCTATTAATTCAGCTAAAGGCTCCGTACAAGATGACACAGGGTTGCGTGATAATGCATCAGCAATGATATTTGCTTTCCCTGGTAAATACCCGATTCTCGCGCCAAAGTCTTGAATGATCAAATGCCACCGAGTTCGTTTGGGGCTGTGGCTGAAGCCTTTAAAGAAGTCGGTTAGTGGTTTATGATCAGTAAGAACCTTAATGGGATAACCGTATATTATGAACTTAAAATGCACCAGTGAATTAACAATAGCTAGCCCTTGTCTATTACTGCATACTTATTTTCGGAAGTTCTCAGTTTTCGAGAATAAAAAGCTATCGGGAAAAATTGTTTTTCATATTGCTGAAGCAATACCCCACCTACTCTTAAGTCTGAGGCGTCTGTTGCAATGAAGAATTCCTTACCGAAGTCAGGAAATTTTAAGATAGGAGAACTACACAGTTCATCTTTCAAGGTATTAAACGCCTGTTGATACTGCTCAGACCATATGAAATCTACGCCCTTCTTCGTAAGATCAGTTAGGGGAGCGGTTATTATTGAGTAATTGCGTATAAAACGCCTGTAATATCCACTACATCCCAGAAATTGCTGTATTCCTTTGACATTAGTAGGTATCGGAAAGTTATGGATAGCCGACACCTTATCATGGACTACTTTAAGACCCAAATAGACTAATTCTGTTTTGAAAAATTCACACTTACTAATCTTTACCCTTAAGTTATGTTGTATTAGTCTCTGTAGTACTAGTTCTAATTTACGTAGATGTTCTTCTAAGGTATTGGAAAAGATTACAAGGTCGTCCATATAGGCATGCAATATATCCCTTAGCAAGTCTCCAAAGACTATGTTAATCATTCTTGTAAATGTTATGGGAGCACAACGTAAACCAAAAGGCATCCGTAAAAATTCATAATGTCCCCTGGCTGTGCTGAAGGCTGTGTATGGGATACTATTTTCTTCAAATGATATCTGGTGAATGCCTATAAGTAAGTCCAAACTGGTAAAATATTTATTCTGACCTAACAAAGATAAAATATCGTCAGTACAGGGCAGTGGGAATCGATCAGGGATCGTCTCCTCATTTAGGCAACGGAAATCTACGCAGATACGCCATGTTCGATCTTTTTTCGGTACAACTATTAATGGAAAATTATAAGGGCTGTTCGATTTCCTAATGACTCCTTCTTCTAGCATTTTACCTACTTCATCATTTATTTCATTCTGGAATTTCATAGGGAGTCTGTACAAGGGTACATAGATAATTTTCTGCTTGTCCTTTAACCTTATTTGATGCTCGATCACATCTGTTTTTCCTAAGGATCCATCCGTAGTGGAAAAAACATCATGATACTCAGTTAAAATTCCAAAATATTTCTGCTGAATTTCTTCTTCTTGAATGTCTTTACTAATTTTATTTTTGATAGATTGCAAAAGGGATTCAACCGCAACTGATTGAGTGTGATTGATTTCAGCAACGGTAAGAATACGATGTTTATAAACTTCTACATCCAAGATATGTTGATTTTTGTGAATTACTAAAGTGGTATTTAAATGATTACAGACTTCAATATTACATTGTTGATGTGAGCCTACTGTATAACTAGCTTGTGTGACGGACAATCCGTTAGTTTTCAAAGTGTCGGAAAGGATTAATATTTCTGATCCCAGTAACGTTTTCTTTATTTGCACTATTAAATTCGAAGTTACGTTCGGCTCGATAGATTGCATGCAAGATGATATTACGGGTGAACGAGAATTCTGTTGGGTCGCGTATATTATTTCTTTATTAGTGAGAAAAGTGATTGGTTCTTCAACGTACGTCACTGTTTTATTTGTCGTCTCCTTTTTATCCAAAACTGATTTCAAGGTATTAGAAGACTTATAGAATTTTCCTTTGATATACACGCCGTCCTTGGCAGGGGCTAAGATAATGTTTTGATTGCCCATAGATGGGTATCCTATAATTACAGCTGGATACATATCAATGTTTTGTACAACAACAAATATATCGGCAAACGTGCGCTTACCGACCTTGAACTGAACATGAGTTACGCCTATTACATTTAATTCATTATTTCCTATACCCGAGAGCCTTACTCCGGACTTTTCTATAGGGAAGTTCGAAAACAACAAATGATGTGTCCTCAAATCCATGATATTACGTGGACTACCAGAGTCAAAAAATAATGTAAAGGATCGGAGTTCTAAATTTACAGCATATAATGTTGGTCGTAACCCATTTTGACTTATTATTGTGTGAATTTGTTGCAAATCTACGGGAGCATGCACTGATTTATTCAATTCGGCCGTGTGTTTCATAGGAAAATCTATTGCCTCACAATGATCTGATAAAACATTAAATGGATTATTCAATACTACTGATGTTGATATGAATGACCTTGACCCAACATCACTCTCTTCCCCACTGGAGTTAATTATGTGGTATTTGCTTTGCTCTGCACATTCTGAAAATTAGTCTGACCTTGCGAGTTCTGGTTTGACGACCCAGGATCAGCGTTATTCGAAGAACTAATTGCTTGTTTCTGATTTTGAACTACATTGACGTTTGGCTGTTTCTTCTTATTGAACTGAGGATTTTTCTTTTTATTTCCATATGGAACTGACTGTGGATTTGACTGTGTATTTCTAGGATTCTGTTGTGTCTTACGCGAGTAACACTGACTATATGAATGAGTAGAACTATTATGTATCGAACAGAATCTCGTTCTGCAGTCTGCAATCAAGTGACCTTGACGTTTGCAATTATAACACGTCATTCCTGCAACTTGACTATTATGAACTACGTTTACTTGCTGTGGCTTAGTTTCATTCTTTGCAAAAACTTGTGTAAACACGGGATCAAGATCAGGACACTTAGACATATGTTTCTTTATCTGTTTATATACATCCTTTTCCGTACTTGCTGGCGTTAACCTTTTATCAAAACACTGCACTAAAGCTTCAGGCAACATAAGTGTCATGCAAGTTAAATACATTAATCGTAAGAAATCTTTCACGGAGATGTTATCTCTAGTAACCCAAGTGGAATTACCTAAAATATCTTGATACTCGTTTAGCCTATCGGCTATGAGAGCTGCTCTCTCAATAACATTAAGCCGAGTCATAGTGGCTTGATTAAGTGTATTTCTTAATGTTAAAACTACATCCAAGGCTTCCTCACCGCCATAGACCGCACGTAGCCTAACTTTGAAATCATCCCATGTAACTGCTTCTTGAAACGAAACTCCCCTCAAATACGCACTCGCATCTCCTTTAGAAAAGTCTATAAAACTTTTAGCTTCTTGTAATTGTACAAATGGGTCTATAATTTGTTTAGCATTTAAATGGGCGTCGACGGAAGAAATTCACGACTCAACATTCTGAGGTAAGAAGCCGTTGACCCGACCTTGAAAAGGAAGGATAGCTGATCGGGCATTAACTAAGGTAACAATCGGAGCCGGGATGGGGTTACTCGGGCCGGGGGTGGGGTTAATCGGGCTGCCTGGAGGTGTCATTTTGACTTTAACTTGTTTTTTATCTCTTCGATTCCTTGCAATCCTATCAAAATCTCTATATGAATACAGACGTCCACTGCATAAAACGCATAAATACTATTCAAACAAAGATCATAACACAATCCCCCAATACAATGATACAAATATAAAGATATTTCCCGAGAACTTCTGAAAGAAAACGGAATTAGCACAGAGAGAGAAAAAAAATTCTCGACGAGAATTCGAAGTTGAATAGTTTCCTTTAATGAAAGGAAAAATGAAGATTAACAAACAACTCACCCCAGCAATAATGGACGATTGACTCGTGATAACTACACTTCACTGTCTAAAACTGAAATGAATAAAGAAATGTACTTAGCTTTGGTTTATATGGGCGTAGGGTGATGTCGTCACTTCCTCTCTCTCTCACTGGATTGTTTCTTCTCATTGATGTTTGGGTGAATGTTTTCGGTCCGATTTCCGTTGAATGTAGTGCTTCCTGGATATGTTTCTTCAATGTTTAGTAAACGTTGAATGTCAGTCCTTGGTTTTCTTAGGATGTTGATTGAAGATCCAGTTCCTCAGTTTGTATAACGTTTATTTGTTGGTATTAAATGTTTTCATTTCTTCGGTGGACGTAGATACTTAGTCAAAATTGTAGATTCATTACTGTTGATTTCTTGAAGATCTTTCTCTGGTTCTTAGAGTTTTATCCGCTGGTTCTTGAAGATCTTTCTCTGGTTCCTAGAGTTTTATTCGCTGGTTCTTGAAGATCTTTCTCTGGTTCTTAGAGTTTTATTCGCTGGTTCTTGAAGATCTTTCTCTGGTTCTTAGAGTTTTATCCGCTGCCACCATTTATTGGTGTGATACTGTTATTAACACACATTCGGGTTCCCATCAAATGTCATCTTCAATGTGTTGTATATTAGACTTGGTATGTTACATCTTCAAGTAAGTCTAGGTAGGTTAACTTTAAAATAGTTTATTCCTTTAAAAACAGTTATTAACATCTCCATCACAGGAGTATAGATGGTTTGGTCGGATGACCATTCCGTATGACATCTAAGTAAGAACTGGCTAAAATATCGATATCACAGATATCGTATAGTCAGTTATCTCAGCATTTAAACACATAATGTAAACTAAACATTAATATAGGAAGACACCTGCATCCGGTGGCGACACAACTTTCTCACGATTCGTATTTGTGTTTATTCTTCATAAAAATGTTACATTGCTGAGGTTTGGCATTAGCATCCTGGTTATGACATGACTATGGCATTTCTCACACTCGCTCCTCTTCCATATTGACCTCTTAGGTCATGTATTTAAACATGTAATTTTACCTATATTACACATATACATACACATATACACACTTACACCCACACACACACACATATATATATATATGTATATATATATATATATATATATATATATATATATATATATATATATATATATATATACACTCACACATAGTTGTACCCCACATTACAGACTTGAGTCAGTTATTTATATTTCCCACCTCATCCACCTCAAAAGTCTAAAACACGAGAAAAATTATTATTGAGCCGCAGGCTCTTACACATCCACCCAGAGCAAGTGGGAACAGCGGGCAATCATAAAATGTTGCTAGACCCACAGGACTTTCTTAAATTTGTTCATAGCAAACAGCTATAGAGTAAATCCATCAGGTTTGTATACAAATTGCTTAGAATCTTTATATGTATTATTGAGAATCTCTCTCTCTCTCTCTCTCTCTCTCTCTCTCTCTCTCTCTCTCTCTCTCTCTCTCTCTCTCTCTCTCTATATATATATATATATATATATATATATATATATTGATATATATATATATATATATATATATATATATATATATATATATTTATATATATATATAAATAGATGTGCATATATAGTGTATTTATAGTATATGAGAACACAAAATCATGACTTCCTTTTCTTTGCAGGACGGTGATTAATGAACCGATGTAAAACCTGAAAAAAATGAAGAGCTTGACTCCACCTTATAGCTATGGAGGAGGAGGGCGTAAGCACAGTGGGAGAGGAGGCACTGGAGGAGGAGCAGGAGGGAGAGGAGGTTCCAGACCATGTAGCAAAAGAAAGGCCAGTGAACTTTCCTCTTCCCTAGGACCAGGTCTTCCAGCCCTGCCTAATGGAGGGCAAGGTATAAGTGGCGTTGCTCGTTATACTCTTCAGCAGCTTATCATCACTACTGAAGTTTTGGTTCCAAGCACAGTAAGGCATTCCATTGTTATTGTAGTTTTGAAAATTTACTTGTCCCTATTTGAATACAAACCTTCGTTCTTTAGTAGACGTAAGATTTAAAGCTAGAAATGGTTAATGAAGAATTATCGAAATTATGGGAACAACCACCCAGTATACACTGGTGGTACAGGTCTGACAGTGCTCAGCCCTTCATTCTGATTCCAGCCATCGAGGTACACAGATGTGTTCTCGACGTTCTCCAACTGGCTTGAAGTTTTTCTAATTTTATTTCTTGCTCCCATTTCAATATGAGTGTGAAGGAACTTAGCAGAATGCTGATGTGTCCAGAGTTGTCTGATCAATACTGTGGCACCTTCTATAAGTATGGTTGAGGTTGATACTCATCCTTTGTGACCAATGTGTAGATGGCACTGCTGCACATCTGACTCCCCTTGTGATGTGTGCAGGGAATAGTCGTCCTTCCAGTGGGGGATATTTTGGAGTAGGAGGAAGAAGAGATCCAAGTGCGGTTACTCTCCCTTGACTTCAGACTACCGAAAGCTGTCGCTTCGGCTGCTTTTTATTTAACTCTTCGGAGGGCAAACTGAAGAAGACTGATGACCTGTGATTGAAGAGCAAGCTACCAAGGTGGAAGATCTCTCTGCTCTACCTACAGAAACTGGGAGGCCTCCTCTTATGGGTAAACCCCAGTCTTGAGTTTTGGAAATCCTAGCTTGCTATGGCTGAAGGTCTCCAAATTTCAGACGAGAGGTGCCCTGGTGAGTCATCACTGTCTTCTCCACCCATGAGCATTAACTCAAAGAAGGCCTCTGGTGTGGCAGGCATATGAGTAAACAAAAGATGGACCCTCATGTGTTTTGTAATTTTTGCAAGAGGCATTACTGTTTGTAATTATACCCCTTGTTGGGAGTGTAGGGAGTGGCCTCCTGTGCAGTGGGTGGAATTATTATTATTTTTATTAAAAACTAAACCACAACACTAGTTCGAAGAGCAGTTTGCTATAAGCCCAACGGCTCCAACAGAGAAAAATAGCCAGATGAGGAAAAGAAACAAGGAAATAAGTAAACTACAAGAGAAGTAATGAACAATTAAGATAAAACAATTTAAGAACAGTAACAATGCTAAATTAGATCTTTCATATATAAACAATAAAAACTTCATAAAAAAAGAGGAAGAGTAGTAAGATAGGATAGTGTGCTCGAATGTACCCTCAAGCAAGAAAAATCTAACCCAAGACAGCGGAAGACCATGGTACAGAGGCTATGGCACTACCCAAGGCAAGAGAACAATAGTTTGATTTTGGAGTGTCATTCTCCTAGACAAGCTGCTTATCATAACTATAGAGTCTCTTCTACCCTTACCAAGAGGAAAGTAGCCACTGAACAATTACAGCACAGTTGCTAACCCTTTGAGCAATTGCTTGGTAATCTCATCATTATCATGTGTATGAGGACAGAGGAAAATGTGAGAATAGGCCAGACTATTAGGTGTATGTGTAGGCAAAGAAAAAATGAGCCATAATCAGAGGGAGGGATCCAATGTAGTACTGTGGTAGGTTTAAGGACTCAATAATTCTCTAGACTTGAGGTAGTATCTCTATGGGTGGCTGGTGCCCTGGCCAACGTATTACCTATAATCAAGAACTAGCAAAGAACTCTAAGAGGGATTCTTTGGCGTCAAAGGGTACGCGTAAGCTGATGCCAAAAACTCTAGCTCTTTTTTCTGTTCTTGGCGAACAAAGCCAACTGTTTCCCCTGTGGTTTCTTCTTTGGGGGAACCCATCGTGGGGAAGGGAGACTGCCCCCAACCCACTGAAAGTGGTTTAGAAAAGGTGGCTGTTTTGCCATGCCCTAGTGTGGGCAATACAGTACCCCTCTCTCTCGACTATCTCCCACCTCCTTGATTAATGCTGACAATCCTAGTGAGAAATTGGATCTTTCTAGGTTGTGGCCTTCACTTGGGATTGCTAGTGAACTGTTGGTGGAAAAACTTCTGGAGGTACCAGGATCTGCTAGAACCCAGAAGTCCACTGCTGCTCCCCAACATGTTTCCCTTGCAGAGGAATCTTGATAATTCTGTTCACATTGCTGCTTCTTCTGCGAAGGCGCAGTTTTCAGTTACGAAACCCTTGACTGCTGGGAAGAAGAAGAAGGATGTGAAATCCTTGGATGCCTTTGCCTTCTTCTTCCCCTGCTGAACTTTTGCTTTCTACCTTGGAATGTGGCCACAACATTGATTTCCCAGCGCACGATCATCGCCTACCACACCAAAGAAGATAAGGACGATGATGCCACCTAAGCACAGGACTACTGGTCAGTTAGAGTCATATAAAACACCGAAAAATTCACCTGGAAAGTTTCTGTGGTGTAGGGGGTGGGGAAGTAATGCTAAAAACAAAACCTACCAAGAGTAAGGAAATATTAGACGATGCCTCCGATTTTGCTGATTCCCCAGAAGAAGAAGCTTTCCCTTGATAAATCTTCTTGTGAAAAGCAATCTCTCAGCATATAATCACTGATAACACTATCTCCACATGCACCTAAGATGCGCACATTCTCTACGAGCACGATCATCCAGGAGCAATCTCCATGCTCTACCCCATGCAACCAATTGTCCAATTTGTCTTGTACGGTAGGAAACAAGCTGATAGCTGTTTGAAAAAACAACCTCAAAATCAAAACCAATTGGAAACCAGAAGTCTTATTTTGTATTTCTTAAGACTATTTGAGGATGGCTTTTCTATTTTTTATGGTTATGGTGGCCTATTGGTAACATCTCTTCCTGGTGATCAACAGACTGGGGTTCAAGTCCCACTCAAGCTTGTTAATTCCTTTAGTGTCTGCAGCCTCACTATACTTGTGAGTAAGGATAGGGGGTGGGGTTGGGGAGCCTATAGGTCTACCTGCTGAGTCATCAGCAGCCATTGCCTGGCCCTCCCTGGTTTTAGCTTGGGTGGAGAGAGGGCTTGGGCACTGATCATATGTATATATGGTCACTCTCTGGGGCATTGTCCTGCTTGGTAGGGCAATGTCATTGTCCCTTGCTTCTGCCATTCATGAGCTGCCTTTAAACCTTTAAACTGATCAACATGAGACCAAAAGTTATGCAGGGGAGTCTCTTGGTCAGGTTCTTGGCAAGCGCAATTGTCTCGGTCTCGCTCTCCTCGATTAAGGAAACACACTTCTCTTTTCAAGGACAAAAAAATCTCATTCTTCATTATCTCATTCACCACGAGAGAAGAAACGATACTTCTCCAAGATGCTATCCTGATTGCTGCATTCTTTTCTCCCTCCGACTGGGTAACAAACACTGTCAGCTACGACCTCATAGGAGATTTTTTTTCGGTCATGCTCCTGGCTCTCTTGGCCATAATTACACAGAAAATCTCCTTGGTCATAGTTCCCCTTGAACCAAGGACTGTAAGGAGAAGACGAGTCTCAAACTCGAGAACTCTGTTAGTAAGACCGCAAGAGACCAGTCCAACCAACAACATCCTTATCCTTCTAAGGAACATTGGTCCCGTGGTGGCCATATCCTATTGGAGGAAACAATTCAGTTACAAAACTACAACCCCTTGTTCTGCCAAATGGGGGAGAGGAGATTATTCCCCTGAAGCTTCAGGGTCAGATACAAGGTGAACCAAAAAGTCCTTGAAGAGAGACCATTCCACTCCTAGGGTTGTTTCCATGGACAAATATCCTATGGATACAGATTTCTTGTTGATTACCTTTTGTTAATGGCTTACCCTAACTCCGCTTGCATCCCTATGCACGGATGCTAGGGGGTTGACAGGAATCGTGACTTCCGCTCCTTTTAGGATCAAAGATCATTGAACATTCCCAGGTCAGCCAAGCCAGTTTTGGTCATGGGAATTTACTCCCCCCTTAGGATAAGTCTCTTATTAAAGGTTAATGGTTTATATTACAAACCTGAGACCTTTTCATCCGACAAGCATCCAGGTCAAAGGTCAAAGTGAGGGCTGAGCTGCCTGTCAGGTGGGCTGGTCTTACCCTCTACCCAGCACGCTTCAATGTTTACCTTGTTAAAAGCTTTAATGGCCGTTCAGGTTTGCTGATTGTCATACATGTGGTGAATGTAATGAACTAAAACGACTGCTTCCAGTGGTGCATGCTATCAACCTGTATTAACGCAGTTAACAACCATACTTCAATTGCAAGCTATAGAATATAGGACTAAAGTTTCTTTCAACAATTGATGTTGGGGCTAATGAGGCTAGAAATATCTAACTTAGATGATATCTAAGAACTGTAAGGGTTCCCGAGTTAAGCCACGTATAATTTGAGTTTGGTACTAACTCAACATATTAGGCTCCTCTAAGCCTAGAAAAACAGACATCCTAATGAACACAAAATATTTAACACTTTAATGGTTTCTGAAAAAACTATAAACTGAAAATGCGAGTTACACTGAATAGAAAGTAAACATCAAATAACTTGTTGAAGCTTTCAAACAAACAATTATATTAAATGACGCTGACGAGGCATTGAAATCTCAAATAAATATATTATAGATTACAAATGTGATTCTACAGCTAAGAAGGTCTTGGAGTCAGAACATGTGATTATATTTTGGAAAAAAAAAAAAAAAAAAGTCCTACAAAAACGGAAGCCTTATCTGTAGCTGCGTCAGATGCCTTCTCCAAATGTTTATTTTGTGAGCCTGATTTCCAGTATTGCTACCAAAGAGCCAAAAGACTTATATCAAACGTAAATATTCATAAGATTTACCTTAGTACAAACCAGTCTGGTAATGTTAATGGTAAAATTCACTTTTTCCCCTTTTCTGTTTATCAAAATCCTGAATCCAAACTCTATTGTTAATCTATTGTCCAGTTTAACACTCATATTTTCAATCAGAAGCAATTTCCTACTTAACCAGGATAGTGTCTTGTTTGCAAGTAAGGATATTCTTGACTGCTGAGAGTGAGGAGGCATGAGATGTGTGGCGGTTCTGGTGTTCTAATTTTTGTATGATGTAATCATTATCTGTTTTTTTTTTTAACCAATTAAAAGCTTCTAAATATCTATGCACGAGTTCCCGGATGTTGTGTTTTACAAGAGAAAATATTTCCCCACCTACGCTTCAGTTCCAGCATGTAGTCAGAAGACATCTCCCAGAGAGGAGATTAATCTATTTCAAAAATTACTGTAAATTTATGTATTTCGGTAACTATGTTAAAAGTGCCATCCGTTCATTACATACATATTCTTGTTCATCTGAAGGTCAAAATACATCCAAAAATACCCACGATTGACGTATGCAGCTCATCCACGTACCGCTTGCCAAAACAGAGTAGCATTGAGGTAATTCTTATTTGTGGGCAAAGCGAGCCATGGTGGAGCAAAAACCACCTGAGAGGTGTTCAGCCGCCCGAGTCGTGCCTCTACCTCGACAATCACTGCGTTCAGTATGGCTGAACCCTTAAATGTCTTTCCTTCAGTGATGTGAGGTATGAATTCAACCACATTTTCTCATATTTCTTCAATATGTCTGAGAATCTGGCATACTGTAATCTCAAATCTAAATTTTTTTCTGAATGGAACATCGGATCCAAAGGAATTCAGAGATGAAAATAGGGTTACAGTTCTTCCATAAATCAAATGAGAAGGATTGAGGTACTCCCCTCGGACATCTGACAAATAGGTAAGTGGACGAGAATTGATAAAAAAGTGTGTAACTCATTAAATGAGATGCGTTTTTTAAAGAGATTTATGAAGGCTACTCTTGACACTTCCAATGAGTCTTTCACAGAAACCACCACTCCATAGAGAACGAGGGGTGTCAAATTTCCACAAAATGTTGTTGTCTTGCGTGTATCATATCATATCATTAAGAAATCTCTTGGCTCCTCTAAATTTGGTACCATTATCAGAAATGACAACAACAGACTTTTCACCAAATCGGCAAAGGCCAATAAGAATTCGGAGGTAGTAAGAGAACTAAACAAATTCAAATGCACTTTTCTTGAGGTAGTATAGGTAAACAGACGAACATATACCCGTTCAGTATCACTAACGATTGAAGGATCAACGCTGGTTATAGCACCGGTAGAATATACTCCTATAGAACTAAATGATCTAACATAATGGACTCTCTCCTCTGGTAAAGGAGGTGGACCTGGCTGAGGACAAGCTTATCAACTACTTTTCTACATAGCACGCATTTACTAATGATGTTCTTTACAATGACTATGGCTTTTGATATCCAAAATTGCTGTCTAAAGATCTAACATTGTTTGACTTAACCCCCAATGACAATGGCTATGATAATTTGTTAGGATGAATTTGGTCAAGGAAGGGATTTTTGGCAGGTAAATAAATTGGACATTATGTTTCAGCCTCTTCAGGAGACAAATTTGACTTCTGTAATCTACCTCCACAACAAATCAACTGATTTTCATTAATATACACATCAAGATGTATGGCTAAATTCAAGATTTCTGCAGTTGGTATAGGACAATTTTTTTTTTTTTTTTTTTTTTTTAATATTTAAATAAAGTAGGATAACTGTAACTGAGCTAATCTCATGCAGGAATGTAGACAGAGGCGTAACTAGGGTTACTGGCACCCAGGGCAAGAACAGAAAATGGCGCCCTTTGTGATGGAAAAAAAATCTTATGGTTTCTGGATTTGCACCACAATGATTCAGTTGCCAATATGAAGAACAAGCTACCATTATTTACTGCCAGAAGACATATTGAGTTTACTGATACAAATTAACATTATATAGTACCTACAGGCATCATCATGAAGTTTAGTATTACCAGCATTATTGTGGGAGACACAAATGTTTTACTAACACTGTTCTGCACAAAAAAAAAAAAAAAGGAAAAAAAAATTAAGGATGTATTTAAAAGAAAGAAAAAACAATTTGCCTACATAATCCTGATGTTCTGAAATAAAAAAAAAAACTATGGAAATAAGCATTGATAAAAACAGTTTTAGATCATATTCAAAATACACTCAAGCTTTACAGTGATGCAAACTTTTTCGTTAAAACCATGGAATTTAGGGGTACCAACATTATTGAGGAAGATACACATGCAAAATCATGAAATTCGGAACTAAATAAATTATGTAAATTGACATTTATAAAACAGTTTTAGAGAAAATGTTTAAATGTACCTAAAATTTAAAATGTTAGAAATATGTTAGTTAGAATAATGATTTGACTGGTTATTCTCTAATAGCCCTTACCAATCAAACCCCTTTCATTAAAACTGAATAAAAAATGAAAAGTAATTTGTCAGCTTCTGAAACTGCTTAGATTTAGCATTTAAAAGACAACATTTATTGTAAAGAGATTAGAAAAAAAAAAATAAAAATTGATGCCAATTAGACTGCGAGATTTTACTAAAGTAAACTTATCAGTAACATCATCAAAGATAATGACTTTTACCTCTCCACTCTCAATACTTAGAAATGCTAGGGCGTTATTAAAGTTACCCTGTCCCATTGAGGTTCTGAGATAAATAATAATCAATTTCAGTTAACTGAACGAATATTCACAGCTTGAAATTGAAATTGCTACTGTGG
Source organism: Palaemon carinicauda (assembly GCF_036898095.1). Classification (NCBI taxonomy): domain Eukaryota; kingdom Metazoa; phylum Arthropoda; class Malacostraca; order Decapoda; family Palaemonidae; genus Palaemon; species Palaemon carinicauda. The sequence goes on along the minus strand of NC_090738.1, from coordinate 4,417,379 downwards.
GCATAAGTTGGATTTGTACTCTTGAGTTTGCAAAAACCTCTTTTGGAATCCCCTCACACAATGCCTGATGGTCTTCTGGCTCCACGCTTTCTCATCCCGAGAACCGTCGGTAGCGTGGAAACCTCTGTGGATTAGGTCCTTGCATATACTGCAGTTGGTAGGTTCCCAATAGCAAGGGAATCTTTGTAAACATGGCAGTCCTCATGTTTCCTACAGGTCTTGTGGCCACAAGGCAACTTGACCCACCTGGTGCAGGTTACTGTCGCACACTCCATGTCATCAGTAACCTGTAAAGATAGAAAATTTTCAATGAGTACTTATCAACACACCAAAAAATGTTTATATCATCACACTTCAAAAAATTTCAATAACTTTTTCTTTTTTAAATTTATATTCCAAAGATTTCTACCTACTCTAGCTACGGCTAAAGCTACACTACAATGTAAGCTCATGCCAAACAGCTCAGAATTCTATGTGAATTCCTAAAGTGTGGTAGCTATATAGCAATAGAGGTATGCTCCAATGCCAGGGAATGCAGACTAGATTAAAGGAACTGTAGTTCCACAGAGAGGAAGCAAATGTACCCTAACTAGGAAGGGGAAAGGAGTAGCCAGCCCACCCACAGGTGGCAGAGAGAACTAATCCAGGATAGGATTATTCACCCACCCACCCGAAGCTACACTAAAAGTCTCACATCTATATAGCGATTGAGGATTCCTCAAATGCCAGGGAAACCTGGACTTGGCAAAGGAACCGAGTTCCACAGCAAGAAGACCGAACCTAACGTTGGATGAAGGAAAGGAGGAAAAGGAAGGGGCCTTAGAAAATAGTAAAGCCGTAGAACAGGAGGGCCTAACTGTAGTATTAGAACAATCTAATGTCATTCGAAGGGATCTACAGTGAGTAGGCACAGAGAACGAATTCTCACAACCGGCTGCTATTTAGCCACAGACTAAGTATAATAGCCTAGAAGAAGGGTAAGGTGGCAGTAAAGGAAGGTCTGCCTGTCAATAATAGGGCAGATTTAATATCGTTCCAAGGGATCAACAGAATGTTGACACAGGGAACAGGTTCCCTCAACCAGTAACGCCTATCCAAAAACTAAAGCTAAGTAGATAAAATAAGATACTGTCAACCTAAGCCGACTGTAACCCACTATCTACAACTCCCAGGGAGTCCCTTCAAGGCAGCAGTTCCCCGCTATGATGTATCAGTGGCCACGGAAATGTGGCGGCTTCACAAGAACCATCAGGTCACGTGGTAAGAAAGGGAAGGTGGGATTATAAATATTAGCTAGCCTTGGCCAAGAGCTAAGGGTAAATAGTTAGCCTAGGCCAAGACTGGTTAAGACTAGAATGCAAAAAAGCAAAAGTCTAACCTAACATCATAACACCATTGTGAAAGAATATATGTAACACACTTCTACAAGCCTAGCTAAGAAATTTGTATAAAACCCCAAACAATTTGAAAACATGAGCTTCTGGCTTCGGCCATGCGACGGCCATGGGCAAAAGAATGGAGGTATAGTGCAAAAACAAGGTGGGGGGGGGGGGGAGACGCGAATTTCTCCACCAGAAAAGGATGAGATACTCAGCTTAACCAATGAAGCAGAAGAAAAAGCATCCATAGTCCAAAAAACAGTCAAAAACTTGCCAAAACAAGCGGAAAACTCCCAAAGCAATCTATCAAGATGGCGCTACAAGAAGGAATGGTGAACCAGCGATAATGTTTACAGTAACACACTGGGATCGGAGTTGTAATGGCTCTCCCGCACATCCAATCCTATCCCATATCCTTCGAGATAAGTTAACACTATTCGGGGAAGGAGAGCCATGGTTGTTTTGAACACGTCTCTGTTTCATACACATTATCTCGGGATATTTGCTCCAGGGGTCAGAACCCTGTAATAATTCTACAGGTAAAATTCTTTGGCATATCACCCGCAGGAAATATCCCAAGTAGAAAGCTGCCTAGAGGAACTTCCATCAGGAAGACATGGCTCAACCCCAAAAAAGCCACACCCTCTCTTGCTCTTCCCCTTTCAATCCCAGACACTCCACCAGTCACTTCACCGAACATCATTTCACCCTTCCCTTTTATATTTGTCTCACACAAGGCCAACATATCCATCGTTCTATTTCTAAACATACCTCCAATCTCATATCTTTTACTCTCTATTGTACTATACTCAATTTTTTTAATGAGGTGCATTTGCACTGACTTGCAGCGTTGCCGTTTTAGCTCGGAAAAGTTTCCTGTTATCTGATTGGTTAGAATTATCTTGACCAACCAATCAGCGATCAGGAAACTTTTCCGAGCTAAAAGGGCACCCCTGCGAGTCGGTGCAAATCTGCCTCTTTAAAGAATTGACTATACATCCACACACATTCAGACACTAAAACTAGAGTGCAGGGACCAGTTACTCTCCCCCAGGCTCCTACTCTTTGATATTACAGGAGAGGGGGTCCCCAGTTCCCTCGTCCCATTCCTGTTAGTCGCCTTTCACGACATGCAGGGATGCATTGGCATTGTTCTAATTACTGTTAAGTTATAAAGGACAATCTTACAACAATATTAAGTACAAATATCTCTAAAACAAAGAGAAATTTTTAACAATTCTGAATAACTTAAACCTTATTTTTTGATTACCCAAGAAAACATGATGAAACAAATAAACAAGCTTCTAAACGCCAAGTCATGAATAGTTCCATTGATAAAAAAAATCTGAGGAGTTTCTTAAATCACCCCAATACTCATATTAAAGGTCTCAGGTTTGTATGGTTAAGGAAAATACATTTTTTTTGGGTTAATGTGCTGTTTGGTCTCCAAGGTCTTTCCTGTGAAAAGCTAGAACAGGGAATCCTTGGAGACCACACAACACCTCCCCAAAAATAGGATTTTCCTCCGTCAAAACTTCTTTTATTCAACTTTACTTATATTGATATCATTAACGATACTTAAAACTTCTCAATGTCCATTCATACAATTATTTTATAAAGCTGCAGCAAACACCATTTAGAATATTTGATCTAGAAAAATGATAACGTTCTTAATACTAAAAATAGCTCAAAATGTTATATGATGATGAGTCTAATATTCATTCTAGTTATGACTTTTAAGTATGAAAAATGAGATATCTCAAAAGAGACAATTATTTCCTCAAGTCTTTTAGCGGAGTTGGATCACGAGGACGCGGTCGTCGACTTCATTCGTCTCATCACAATGCACGACATATGCTGCCTATGGTAAGTTGAGTGTGTTTGTTCATCATTTTCTAACTGATCAGTTTAGTAATCCTCCAATTAGCCTGTAGAATACTGTAAAGCATTTACGGAATGGGCTATATTAGGTAAATTTTGACTTGGGTGGTTATATTGTATTTATCTGCTTTCTGTGATTTAATAATATTCTTATGACTGGCTTTATAAAACCAACATAAGCTACTGTAACATTTTTGTTGATGATGCCTATTGATACTGAATCTAAACTTTTGTCAGTTTTTGGGCTTTCGAGCAATAGCTACTGCTAGTAACCATCTTATTATATAATGTAGCCTACTGTTTAATTCAATTAATCTGTACTACAGAATAATGTATTTTTCCACATATAACAAATAGCATTTGAAGAGCAGTTCTTTATGCAGACTTTTATAAACAACAAATTGTGAGACTCTCATTATCATTATGATAGTCATTTTTGTTATTACAAGCAGCTGAGGCCGATGAATGCTTCAGGAGAACAGAGGAATGACGGGGCCAGCAGTTCCAATCAATCAGGGACACCTCTTCGAGACCCTTCAGCAGAGTTTAGGTTGAGGATGAAACCTCTAACTCAACCAAGAAAGGTATGTAAATTGTCTACTGAATTCTCTTCAATTCCTCAACCAGCTTTTGTTTTAGGAGCTCAAAAATAATTTTTCAATGGTAATCTAATTTTACAAACACAATACTGTGTAGGCTATCTGGAATATTCAAGGTGGGCTGACATGCCAAAACTAACTCTGAAAAAATAAACAATATCTATTTATCATTCACTCAGAGCCATAAATTAATAAACACTGGAGCGCATTTTCGGTTGTTAATAGAATTAATTACACCAGCCGGCACAGGCTTCAACCAGACTCGCTAGGTTTGGTAAAGGCTGCTCTGCCATTGTGTGATATCACTAAGAGATAACTTGACGCGGCCACCCGGTCTGTTTATAATCCACTAACCATGTGAAAATGATTTTGGACAGTGAACAGACCTCATATTTGAACAATTTTTTTTTATACATTTGGATGATGTAATCTTATGTATTTTTGTATTGTAATACCATATGTGCTATGTGTATTGAAAGTAATTTTGCACAGTATTGCATTGATAGAACATGTTTAAACGTTAATTATAAGTGTAGTAGCATATGGTATGGGGGATTTAATCATTTATTAATTGCCTCAAAGATAGGATGTGATTCTTCATACTTATGTATTGCAGTAGGATCCAGTCTTTTTGAGAGTTATGCTTATCTGTTATTTTTGAATTTTTATACAAGACATTTGTTTACGTTGAAGTAGACTCTCGAGTAGCAAGCCACTGAGAGATGTAGCAGTAATGTAACTTAAGAAGAATAAATGTATTCTAATTATAAAAACGTGTATTTGAATCCCATAAAGATGATTCGGCAAAGATGCTGGGATTGTCAATTACAACACCAATCCACAGATATTATTCCAGGTATGTGTAATGGCAGTAATCCAATTATGTTGATAACAAACTTATTGATCGAGTACCTGCATCTGTAAGATATGTTTTTCCATGGTGGGCAGATGCCAAGTGAGTGTGCCAGTTGCAGACTGCAACTGGAGTCAGTATGTAATTGAGGACGCAATAAACCACACGCCTCCACCACCGTGTATTTCTTGTCCCACCTTGACATCTAATATGGCACAGTGATTTTGAAGGCCCTCCGTGACCCTCACCATGCCCTTCCAGCGTCGCTCAGCGCAGTTCACCCCAAGGGCCGCACGCCCCGTCGTCCCCCGTGGGCTCGTTCCTGCCCTGCAAGAAGCCAGGCAAGCCATGGCGGCACAGCAACAAATGATCAACTCCCTACGCGACCGGATTACGACACATGCTGCCCCTGCACCTTGTGTCCCTTCGTCTGCAGCCCCTGAGAAGAGTGAAATCGAGCTGAAGCCCGCCACGTTCAGGTCCTGGATAAGGTCGATGGAATGTTGGATCGAATTTTGCAGACTACCGCCGCACGAGTTCGTCCACCACCATCAGGCTATACTGCATGCCCCCTCTGCAACGAGTGCTGGACGCCAGATTCCCCTCACAGGAATGGAGTAACCTCACCGCTACGGAAGCCATGGATTTTATTCGTGATATTGTGTTACGCTCCACAAACCATGCTGTGTTGTGGTTGGAGTTTTTTAATACGATACAAGGTCCAGGTGAAAGCGTTAGCGATGATTTTTTAAAGTGTTCCCAAAAGGCTACCGATTGCAATTTCCAGTGCCCTCAGTGTCAGTGTAATCTAGCTGATTATATGTTATTACCTAAGTCAATGGTGGGCCTAAGTTATGAGGCTATGCGTCGTCATGTGTACCAATGTAGCAACGACATTAATAGTGTTAGAGCTCTTAGGGCCAGGTGCTGTGCTTATGAGGTGGCCCGTGTCGACGCCGCTGCTCGCCGAAATAATTGGCGGGAAATTGCTTGCGCGGGTAGCAGGGAGATACCAGAGGCAGATCATCCAAATGCAACCGTCGCTGGTATGGGTAGGGGTCCCCCACCCACTCCCTGTGGGAACTGCAGCGGTCGCCATGCCCCGGCAGAGCTTCATGCCCTGCCAAGTCCGCCGTATGCAACGGATGCCGCAAGCAGGGCCACTATTACAAATGCTGCTGGAAATTCCATGCAAAAACGGCAGAATCCCCAACAGAAATGTCGAGTGCTGTGCCTAGTGCTGTGCTTGTTGCGGGTGCCAACCTCACCCGCCATCCAGTAGTGGAGGTAACAGTCGTCCACACCGCCACAGGAGTACGAGCGCCTGTCGCCTTCGTGGCGGACACCGGTGCACAGGTATGTGTGGTGGGCCCCTCCCTGCCGTCGCACCTCCAAGTCCGCCCAGCAGCCCTTACACCCCGTACCGGCTTGCGGGATGTGGCAAACCTCCCCCTGAAGTGCTTTGGATCCGCCGTGTGCCACGATACCTTGCAAGGCCGCACCACGGAGCAGGACGTGTACTTCGTGCAATCGGCAAAGCACCTCTTCCTGTCGCTGGATGCCTGTAGGGACTTGAATCTGGTACCCAAGGAGTTCTCCTACCCCTCTCCCGCGGTGGCACTTGTGAGCTTGTTCAATGGCACGGCCTGACGGGCTGCCCAGGTACCACCCTGACCCGCTGAGGTGCCCTTGCCGGCCAAGGAGGAGCATGCGGCCCAATTGGAAGCCTGGCTCCTGCAACATTTCGCCACAACGACATTTAACAAAGCCAGGAAGCCACTGCCAGTGATGCAGGTGGAACCGCACCACATCCACCTGCTCCCAGGAGCCATGCCCTACGCATGCCACACCCCAGCATCGGTGCCCAAACATTGGGAAGAAGAAGTGAAGGCCCAGCTCGAAGAGGACGTCGCCCGTGGCGTCATAGAACCGGTACCTGCCGGGCAGCCGACCGAGTGGTGTGCCCGTATGATGGTCGTCGCCAAGAAGTCAGGACAGCCATGCCGTACAGTTGACTACCCGCGCCTCAATGCATCCTGCCTGCGGTAGACACACCACACGCCAGCCCCATTCGACATTCAAGACCGTGGCGGACGCGCACTGGGGATACTACCAGGTGGAGCTAGACGAGGAAAGTCGCGACCTGACCACATTCATTACCCCCTGGGGGAGATTTCGTTACCATCGTACTCCTATGGGGCACTGCTCCGCCGGCGATGCGTATACTCGACGGTTCGATGACACCATCCAGGACATCCAGAGGAAATATAAGTGCGTGGACAACACCCTGCTCTACGACAACAGCATCGAAGGGGCTTTCAGGCACGCCTTCGACTTCCTTGAAACATGCGCATCTAATGGCGTCACCCTGAAGCCGGAGAAATTCCAGTTCGCAAGAAGAGAAGTGGACTTTGTGGGCTTCAACTTGGGCTGAGAGGCCTACAAGCCAACAGAGGAACGTTTGGTGGCCATCAAGAACTTCCCGATGCCGTGTCAGCCCTCTATCACTGACATAAGGGCATGGTACGGATTCGTCAACCAACTGGTGCCCTTCCTCGCAACAGCCCCCATCATGAACCCATTCAGGGAGCTCCTCAAGAAGGCAACGGGGAAGTTAGTGTACTGGGACGAGGCACTCCGCACCAAATTCCATCACGCCCAGGACACGATCTGCCAATTAGCCAAGGACGGGTTGGCCTACTACGACATGAGCCGCCCTACAGCAGCGATCATCAACTGGAGCAAAGAGGGCATAGGGTTTGTTATCCTGTAGCAGTATTGCGCATGCAGCTCCGCCGCCACGCCCTTCTGCTGCATGGGCGGTGGTGCCTGACGCTATGCGGCAGCTGCCATCTCGCCACCGCCGAAGCTGGCTACGCCGCCGTGGAGGGGGAGGACCTCGCGGTAGCCTGGTGTCTCCAGATGGCAAGGCTGTTCCTTCTGGGGTGCCCCAACCTCACTCTCGTGACAGACCACCGCCCGTTAACCAAGTTGCTGGGGGATCGGGCCCTTACGGAAATTTACAACCCCCGTCTCTTCAGGCTGAAGGAGAGAACCCTGCAGTACTGCTTCAGGGTCAAGTATCTGCCGGGGAAGCGTAACAGTGCGGCAGACTTCTTGTCACGATACCCCGCCTTGAAAGCTGATCCCGGCACCCACGGTGTGGACCTTGACGAAGACCTCACCGACACTATAGCAGCCGCTGTCTTGGCAGCAGTGGAGCACGACAGCTGCGTCGTGGATGAGGCGAGTGTCAGACATGACCCTGTCAGTGACCCCATGTATCAGCTGCTCATGGCCAGGGTCCTGGCCGGGGACTGGGCCGACAGGTAGTCCCAGGAAGTTGCATGCCTCCGGCCCTTCTACGGTGTCAGGGAGAGGCTGGTCGTCGTCCAAGACTTAGTGACATAAACACTCGAACAGGGCAACGTCTGCCTACTTATCCCAGAGCCTCTTCGTCAGCAGGTGGCTGCCAACCTACATGCGGGGCACCAAGGCCTGGACTCTATGCAACGACGAGCGCGCTAGACGGTATAATGGCCTGGACTCGAGGGGGACCAGCAGTATCACCGCTCCTTGTGCGAAGAATGCGATGCACGCACCATCCCAGGCCGCGGAGGAATTTATCATCACGCTGCCCCCTGAGTACCCCTTCCAGATGACGGTAGCGGATATGTTCCAGCATGACGGACACACGTACATGGCCTACACAGACAGGATCACAAGTTGGCTGGAGCTGGCCCACTCCCCCCTTGATACCTCTTCCTCTCACATCAAGACCCAGTTACGTCGCTACTTCACCAGGTGGGGAGCCCCGGAGCAAATCTTCACGGACAGTGGCACTAGTCTGATAAGCGAGGAAATGGAATTTTTTCAAGTCCGTGCGACTATCATTCGCCCAGTATCCGCAGTCCAACGGTAGGGCAGAGGCCGCAGTCAAGGTTGGGAAGCGGATAATAATGGCCAACACGGGCAGCGGCGGTATCCTCGACACGGATAAGTCTTCTTTGGCTATGCTACAGTACCCCAACACCCCCTCTGCGGAATGAATAAGTCACCCGGCCAGATGGCAGTAGGCAGGCAGCTCCAAGACACGGTAGACAAACACTGGGGGCAACCCTCCGGCATAGAGAACGTCAGATGGCTGACAACGGTGCTGCCCTCACAGAGAACAGACCATCCAGAACACTTCCCGTCATCAACCCGGGCTCCCAAGTGCGAGTGCAAAATCAGGCCACCAAGGTGTGGGACCGTACCGGTACCATGGTGGAAATGCTTCCATACCGACAATACCTAGTCAGACTGAACGGCGGAGGGCGCCTCTCCCTTTGTAACAGGAAGCACTTGTGACTCACATCATCGGGGCCCCCGCCAGGGCGGGCCACACCTGCCACGCACCCAACCCCGCCCACGCCCAAGCAGCCACCGGTCAGCCACCCTATGCCCAGCCAGCAAGTAGTGCGGGAGTCACGCCCATCACATCACACCAGGAGGCCAGCGTGGATGAATGACTACATATGACGTCTTTGACTGTCATACAACCTTCTTATGTGTAATCACACACATTACAGCAGCATTTTTTTATTTTTTTATTGTATCTGTTTCTCATATTATTTTGTGAACATGTATTATCCATACACTGAATTCTATACTTCCGCCAGCCATGTATCTGTCCCCTTATTCTGGTGCATGCATCCAATTTAATCCATGTATATCCATGTATTGTTCTTATTATTGCTTATCCATGTATACCCATGTATTAATCTCGGGGGGTGGGGATGATGGAGTACCTGCATTTGTAAGATATGTTTTCCCATGGCAGGCAGGCGCCAAATCAGTGTGCCAGTTGCAGAGTCGCAGACTGCAACTGGAGTCAGTATGTAATTGAGGACGCAATAAACCACACGCCTCCACCACCGTGTATCTCTTGTCCCACCTTAACATCTAATACTTATCATAAACGAAGATGTGGCAGATAACGAGGATCAGTCATCAGCAATTCTGGAAGCATATCAGTTCGAACCATACGAAGAGATTAGTCAGTAAAACAGTAATGAAGTTTGAATGCTTCCATTAAGAAATAAGGAGAAATAGAGAAAACAATTCTGCATAAAGAAAAACATAGCAATCTTTGCTTTGAAGGAAGGTAGCTGAAATAAAGTACGCTAGGTATTTGTGGACAAAGCTCTCAGATACAGATAAGAATATTACACAGTAAAACGGATTTTGAGCGAAGCGAAAAATCTATTTTTGGGTGAGATGACCATGTCATCCTGATGGAAGTTCCTATAAGTAGCTTCCTAAGGGATATATGTACTACAGTGATATTCCCAGAGAATTTTACCTTTAGGTATCCAGAATTCTAACTCCTGGCGTGAATATCCTTAAATTTCTCTCAAGGATATCGCATAATATCAGAGGACGTATTCTTGACACGCCACATAGCAATCTGCACCCCTAATAGCGTTAACGCTTCGAGGGGGAAGTGGCAGAATAGAAGGGGAGCCGTATCAAGGTTTCCCTAGTTCTCATACTATTGAGTATCACAACAACGCCATATCCAAGATGGTGAACATTCCTTGTAGCATTGAGCATGGTGCTACAGGTACAGTACTTCGGGAGGGATACTGTGAAGGTCTTTTCTTTTTAGAAAAGAAGAGTGGGTCCATCAGGACAACATGGCCATCTCACCCAAAAATGGATTTTTCGCTTCGCTCAAAATCCGTTTTTTGGGCTCAAGTCATGTCGTCCTGATGGAAGCGTACCAGAGCATTAATGTATCGGTGGATTTTCATCAATGTCTTAACCTTGGGACAACATTTCTATGGTCATATGGACCAATTGAGACAAATGACGTTACCGTTATCTGTCATCATCACTAATCATAAACGATGTTAGTGCTTCCTGCCCCCTACAGGGAAGAGTCATACTAGACAGTAGAAAAGGGGCCTCAAGGTTAGCATATATTATATGAACAAAAATAAGTATACACTGAATATACAAACCGTCTCATAGTTTGTATATATTGCTGAATCGAGATCAGTGTCTCTTATATCTATTGTTTGTAAGCATACAACTATATGAAGAATACTTACTTTAGTAAGCTAAAGAACTCTGGCATTTTACACATGCAATTGTCGGGCGAATTAGACGCAAATGCATTCTAATAGAAATTTATTCCAAATAAATGACTAAATGACTTAACCAGTAAAACGAATGTAGCATGATAACGGAATTATACGCGTAACATATGCAGAATTTATATTTCTTTCTTGAAAGAAAAAGAAATGATGAGTGCCACTCTCTGATTGAAGAAATTTTATAATAAAATTTTTCTTCGTAAATTCTGTACCGTTTACGTTCTATCAACACTGTGTACTACGTACACACGACACTACTGCTATCTGTATAATTCCACACCTGGGATTTTGAACAGAGTAAGTGTCACCATAGTAACACTTATTCAAAAGGAGTTCACACTAAAAGTGATGACCCCCTCTCCCTTTAATTGACAGTCCCAGTCAATTAACTGTTCATCGCAGAGTTAGACAGCAGATTTTAATACGCTACCTGCCGCCACCACATAATGCTTCAGTTCATGGACCTGCCTAGCATAGTTTTTGTAAAACACTCTGGATGATTTCCATCCAGTGAATGAACGAAGACGCTCAAAGTCTATATACTGAAAGAAGTTCAGTGATGAAGCAGTTTTTCTCGGATCATGACCTGCTGGAGTACTGTCAGGATCTGCTCTACGAATAAAGTAGGTGAGCTTCGCCCTTAGTTGTTTTAGGGATAAGTTTGATCCAGAAGTTTCTCCTTTAAAAAGCTGTCATCCCCTGAAGTCTGAAGTTCTACGAAGATAAACCTTTAGACACTCTACTGGACATAGAGAGACATCTTCCTTCAGAGGGCAGATTCTCCAGGGACCCCACCTCTTAGTGGGTAGCTCATTCTTAGCGGGAAAGGTTGGATCAGGAAAGAGGTTCAGTTCTCCCGCATCTGTGAACTGAATGTGGCCCTCGTCTCTAGGTAGGGCCACTATTTCACTAACTCTAGCCCCTGAGGCTATAGCGAACAGAAAAATAACCTTTTGAGTTAGATCCTTAAGGGAACAATCTTCATTGTTCATAGATGAGGCATAATGTAGGACCTTGTAACAAAGACCATGAGATGGGCTTTGGTGGTGGTGCAGGCCTAAGCCTTGCACATGCCTTCGGAATCTTATTAAAGATTTCGTTTGTCAGATCTACTTGAAAGGCATATAGAAGAGGTCTAGTCAAGGCTGATTTGCATGTAGTTATCGTGATGGCCACTAGGCCTTGATTATGAAGGTGGACAAAGAAGGATAGACAGAAGTTCATCGAAATTTCTTTCGATCCTTTTGCTTTAACAAAAGCAACCCACTTTTTCCAAGAAGACTCATATTGTCTTCTCGTTGACTTAGACTTGTATTCTTCTAAGAATTCTATATTGCCTTCTGAGATCCCAAATCTTTTCCTAACCGCTAGGGCAAGGAAATCATGAAATGAAGGGTTCGGCTTCTCTGTGATAAATCGAAGGCAATCAACTTCTAAACCCTCTGATATAGTCCTGGGTTCAGAACTAGGGCCAGCCTCAGCTTCAGTTCCTTCACTAAAGAGGACAGATTGCTCTTGGGCTACTTGGGAGCCAATTGAGCTACTCCCCCTTGGAAGGATCTCAGCATGTTGAGGACCTTCAGCAGGCGATTGGATGGGATGAACCAGGATATCTGAGTCCATCCCTTCTATACCAGAAACATGATGTCTGTTAACTCCACTAGAGGGTCCTCGTATGGGGCTACATATCGAGGTAGTTTCTTGAAGACACTCGTGATGAAGAGGTCGATTTGCAGTTCTGGGATTTGATCCCATCTGAGACGGAATAGGTCTGCGTTCGTGGACCATTCTAACTCTATTGGCTTGAGCCGACATAGAGCATCCACTGTCACATTGTGGATCAGTTGTATATGAACTGCTGACAGGTGCCATCCCTCTAAGTAAGGGAGGGTTAATGTCACCTATACTGTATGAGACATTTTCTAGCATTGTCGATTGTGACGTCTCATTATCGCTTCGGTGTCCCAGATCAGTCGAAGGAAGTCTGATCTGCGTGGAGAGAGCTTCCCCACTCATGACAGGACCAACATGGTCTTGGGACTTTCGGACTTTAACCTTTGTTAGAGAAGCGATTAAGGAAGGATCTATATTGGTCTTTTTAGATCTCTTCAAGCGTTTATGCGTATCTTCTCTAGACTCTTGATGCATCTTTCAGCTGTGCTCTTAGCACTGGGTCTGTCACTATTGCAAACTGGAGAGAGTTCAAAACCCCTCCTTGTTAACGCCTTGGAAATCTGACTGATTACCCGAGTCTCTTGACCAACCTTACAATCTCCTTTTATATTCCTATGGGAAAGGAGAGTTGGTGTGACTACAGACTTCAATGATTTTACAGCCATTGAAACCTTTGAGCTGGAGAGAATTGAGACTTCTTGAGGCTTATCTTGCATCCGCGATGTTCTAGGAACTGGTTCATCTCCTTGGATGTTCATAGACCAGCCACTTCGGGTGCTGCCCACCCCAACTTCTCGTCCAGGTACATTGTTGCCTGAACCATTTCTAGACTTGGCTATTGCATGACTAAGTCTGCCAATCCTATGAAGATATTTAGGACTGTGTTTAGTCCGACACATATCTTTCCTATGATCTACGTTATTGACTGAAAGTTGCCAAGGGACATTTTTCAGGTCTGACAAGACTACAAACATCCCTTTTTGAAACAGGGTCCAAATGTTCAGAAAGATTAACATTCTGAACTCGCTGTTTTATTTGAACTTGTTGAGTGGCGACAAGTCCAGAATGACTCTGAGATTTCTTGAGTCCTTCTCGTGAACACCAAACAGCCTTCCCTGGAATACGATGGACTATTGTTTCCTTACCACCTGTATGCTCTAGAGCTCTTAAGTATACTCCTCCAGGAGGGTTTTGGATTGTAGGAGGAGTTAAGGAAATGATGGTGGAGACATTTCTACTTCCCATCGTAGTCCCATCTTGATTAGGCCTTGGACCTAAGGATCGAAGGTCCAACGATCCTGAAGGAACTTCCCTCCTACCAGAAGCATTTCTATGCTTCGAATGATCAGTAGGATTAAATTTTTGACCACCTGCCTGTGGCACCGCGGTCGTTGCAGCCGTGTGATGTTGCTGAACAGCCTGAAGTATATTTCCGGACTTTCCCGTTTTCCTTTTAGGTTGGGGACCCACAACCATGGAAAACTTTCTCTTTGAAAGGATGACCCACTTTTGGAGATGACCTACGTTCTCCGTGGTGGTATTCTTAATCACTTCCCTAACTACCTCGTCTGGGAAGAGGTCTTTACCCCAGATGTTGGAAGATATTAGCTTCCTTGTCTCATGTTTCAGTGTTGCGGCAGCGAACACAAACTCCCTACATGCTCTCCTAGCCTTCATAAAGGCGTAAAGGACTTTCACTAAGGTAGCCATATAATTATATATAAAGTAGTTCAGCTATCATGCTGCCTTTGTGGCAAGCATCTGATGGCACAGTCCAGCTGGCATGACGCCAACTGGACTAAGAAAAATAAAAGACATGTATTTGTGTATCCCACTCAACCTATTTGCTGTGACCTCCCTTACAAAATTAAATCATAGAGTTTCCTGATTAGGGAGACTCAAGATCAGGGTTCTACCCTTTAAGGGTTAGGAGTGTAACACTCCAGACACTCCTTGAAATATTTAATATTGTAAGGTAATCTAAAAAACTGATTTCTAATCAGAATATTGAAGAAGTTATATTCTTTGAATATAGGATTGGGCTCAGCAAATAGCTGGGTAGGGATACCCAAGATATATTGGAAATAACTACTAGTATAATATATACAGTAGTTTTCTATCTGCAGTATAGCCTATACTGCAAATATACTGACTACCTGTATAAACATATACTGTAGATCAGCCGGCATGTCGCCATCATAGCTAGTTCTTGCCGGCACATCCAGCATGATAGCTATAAGTGAGAGAGATAGCATGGAGTGAAGGCTACCTCTTACTGTGTATGTATACAGTAATTAAGGATGTAAAGTCTAATTTTACTGCCTTTCTCCAGAAATAAGGTTCAAATGGAAGGGGAGAATGTAACATTCAGGCTTCCATCCAGCCATAGTACTATTTCCGGCAAGGTCCCGCCGACACACTGCCGGCAGGCTAGCCTCCGGCAATACTAGTACAGTCGGCATACTGCCGGTTGAGTCAGCACCTATCTGTTCCGGTCTGGCCGGCGGTACTCTGGCAATAGAACTTGTGGCTAGCAGTTCAAGGGAGAACTGAAGAAACTTAGAGACAGAAGGGACTTCCCATTCCCAGCCATCATGGTTGCCGGCAGCCGCCAGCTGCTGACAGCCGTCATGGCTGCCGGCAATTGGCATGGCTACTAGCTGTATGCATCGCCGCCAGCAAATGAAAGACACAGTCGCCGGCAACCAACTCGGCCACCAGCAGTTATCATGGCTGCATGCAGCCGTCATAGCCGCTGGCAACCAGACAACGGCTGTGGGGAGGGAGTCTGGCCGGCACCGGCAACCCACCGGCATCGGTAAGGTTGCAGGATACCGGTATCATAAAAGAACAGGGGGGGGGAGGGAAAGAGTCCTATATGAGGTGTGGTAGGAGCTGGCAATTTTGCCAGACCTAAACACCTTAAAGAAACTCTGTTTCAGTATCGGCGCCATTCCAGGTGGCAGGAGAATCATCTATTCTCCAGCCTAGGGTTTGCCAATACAGTTAAGGGGATGGCAGCAGTGCCACCTCCTCTCAACAAGGGAGAAACAGAGTTCCAGTGCCACGCCATCCTAGGCCTAAGAAGATACTACACTTCAGCCTAGGGTCAGCGAGCATAGGCCTAGTCTACTAGGCCACAGGGAGAAGATGGCGGCATCATACAACCACTTCAGGTGTAGCCTAGGGAGAGCTAGCCTCCTATGCCGGCAGACTGCCGACACAAGATTAAATACTCTAAGTTTCTGACCTTATCCCAAAACTTGCTATCTGCAGCTAAGGGACAAGACAGAAAACCCTAGGTTAGTCATGCCTGAATTAAAAATTCAAGGCCGACCCATTAGGGTTGTAGCCAAAGGCTACACTCAGAGGGAAGAGGGATTACCCTTAAATCTCTAGAGACGAGTATCGGTTATATAATAATTCCAGGAGATATCTATCTACAATCAATTGATAACCAATACATGAGGGTAACTGGGGAAATGTCGAAAGTATATGTTGCCTAGGTTAGGTTACCTAGGCAAGGCGAGACCTCGGTTACCTATATCACCGAAACTCTGACATATATGATCGACACAGGAAAAGGAAAAATTTATTCATATAAATATCTTTACAAATATAAAAATGCGTAAATAGCTTCATAAATAATTTATTAATGCCATTTAAAAAAACGGGAATGTCGTTCTACTACTTAAATAACACACCCAACGAACGACAGGGCCCTTGGCGCCTCTGGTAACAGGCCTAGCTCCTAATCACAATAAATTACTCTAATTTCACTGTGAGACAGGAACTAAAAACACATATTGTAAAGATTCAATACTCAACTTCTCAGAAGCGAAAGAAGCTGGAGAATGCATAATAAAAATCCTTGAAAATCGATCGAAAATGTCAGATCAACAGGGAACACCACCTAGCGAAATCGCTACAAAATAAGGAATGTTCGCCATCTTGAATATGGCGCTGTTGTGATACTCAATAGTATGAGAACTAGGGTAACTTTGATACGGCTCCCCTTCTATTCTGCCACTTCCCCCTCGAAGCATTAACGCTATTAGGGGTGCAGATTGCGATGTGGCGTGTCAAGAATACGTCCTCTGATATCATGCGATATCCTTGAGAGAAATTTAAGGATATTCACGCCAGGAGTTAGAATTCTGGATACCTAAAGGTAAAATTCTCTGGGAATATCACTGTAGTACATAATCCCTTAGGAAGCTACTTATAGGAACTTCCATCAGGACGACATGGCTTGAGCCCAAAAATTCATATATACATAATCTGCAATAAATAAAATGTCATGTAGTAAATTCATCTATACAAAATTTGCATTACATAATATAAGCACATGTAATATTGTGGACTACAAAGTATTGTTTAATTTTATGTATTTAAACTAGAATGTTTGTAATTTATTATGTAGGAAGGAATAAACTATTAAAATAAAATGAGCTGAAATTAATTAGATAAAATTGATAAAAGTAAGGAAAATAAATTGAAGGGACATGTTAAAATTTATAGTAGAGGCATGGTGTTAATTTACGATCATTCAAAGGATAAGAGAGAGAGAGAGAGAGAGAGAGAGAGAGAGAGAGAGAGAGAGAGAGAGAGAGAGGGAATATGGATTCTTATTTCTTTTTTCACTTCTCTTCCGGAGGCATCTTTGGTTCTCTATTTACAACGTATGCATTAAGGCCTCATTTGAAATAACCAGCATTTTCATATTAATCCTTGGAGTTAGTGTATAAAATGTGTTAAACATTATTATTATTATCTTATCGATTATGTATACAAGGTTCTAAAAAACAATGTTTTCTTAAATTATGCTTTCCGTTAAAATTCACATCTTACTTAGTATATCACCTGTAAAAAAATATGGCAAAATTTTAATACCTATTCTAGAAAAAATGACAAATTCGTAGATAATTTGTATTTTTCCTAATCATACAAACCTTAGCTATCTATTAGGGGTTATACTTTCGGCCGAGCTGAAATGACGAGCCATTAATATTTAGCGAGGGTTAACTACCCACACCGCTAGTTAGCGGGGGCTAGGGGTGGGGTGGGGGGGGGGGGGGGCTTGCTACCACTCCCGTTCACACACCTGTGATTTAGTCACTTTGCTTGGAAGTAGGACTTCAAGGGGTATAGGGCTGGTGGGCAAGTTTGTATAAATAACTAAGGTTTGTATAGTTAGGAAAAATACAAATTATCTACGAATATGTCATTTGTTCCGTAACTGGAATACAAACCACGCTATTTATTAGGGGTGACTCACCCATTAGGAAGGGTGGACGTCCCTGCCAATCTGGCTTTTGGCTTTACCCGGGGGCTCCTTATCTGAGTATGTTAGTACTCAAAAATAAGGAGTCCCTGCCCTCTTTAAAACCTTGCTACGCAAGGTCCGCAGCCTATGCAAGCTTTGTGTTGAGACATGCAGAAGTGTGACTGTCTAGGTAAAGTTATTCCGAGTCTATTGTAGGAAAAACCTGATGTAACCAAGACTTTCCCAATACCACCTCGCCAGGGTATGGGGACGCAACAGTATTAGCTTAATACTAGGTACACAAGGGAGCACAGTTTACCTGCAGTGGTTTGAGGTCAGCTTATGCAGAGAACCCAGGATGCTGCTTTCCCCACGAGAGGGTAGGATGAAGAAAAGAATAAGAGCCAGTCAAATCTTTTCATTGGCGCAGACTAAAACCGGTTAACAGTGCCCTCAACCTTCTGCTACTTGTCCAATAAGGAGCTTGAGGTATACAACCAGCTGTTGTGCAGCCACCACCGGATCGATAGCGATTGTATCAAGTTCCTGTGGGTCACGTCTTGCAGGAGAAATGTTGTGAAAGTCACCTGGAGCATTCACATCCTTTCTTGTAAAACCTGCGTCACAGAGTAATCTGCTAAGAAGGACCAGGGGCATAGCTATGCCCCTGACATCGTGAGTCGTCATGTCAAGATGATGTTTTGGTGATCCCCCTCTAGTCTCTCCCAGTGCTGATGACAAGAGAATGGACCCGGGTGGGCTGTTTCCGTTTTCTTAAGGTAAAGTCTCATACCTTACCCTGGGTACAGTAACGGATGATCTGGATCGTCCGTTACCGAGTGGGGACTTGTGTAGGATCCGTTACCTCTGGAGACTGTGTCTGGTGACATACTCAGGAACGAAACTGAACATTGCCTTTCGCCCTTCTCATTAATGGGCGATGTCGAAAGAGAGACCGTGAAGTTCCTTGACTCGTATGGTTGCTGTCAGAGTGTGTAGGAACATTGTCTTCTTAAATCAGGTAAAAATTTGTTGCCTGGTGAAGTGGAACATAAGGAGGTCCCTTTAGGGATCACAGATTTGAACCATGTTCCGAGAGGAAGGTCTCAATTCCGACTGGAGAAAGGAAAGTTGTAAGTCTGTATGAGTTAGGAAAGGTCTATCGATGAGAGGATGTCCCTTCCTTTCAGTTTGAAGGTGAAGGATCAAGGTTGAGTGATCATCTTTACCTGTCGAAACTGAATAGGGGGTCTTTTCCTCTTGTATATACTTGAGGATGCCGCTATTGCTGGAATAGAGGTATCGAGTGGAGAGAGACACTTTCACATGACACCAACCACACAAGATGTTATACTGCCTGGTAGACTGATGCTGAGGAATTCTTCAGATATCTAGACAACCTTTTCGCAAAAGAGGTACTGGGTAGTCTCCAGGTGTACAATCATAGCAAAGCTATAGCTTGTGGTAGGTGTCGAAGTGGGTTGTCTGTGATGTGGAGAGGGTTCTCTTGGAGACTCTATCAGTAGCTGCAAAAGGTTTGGAAACCGTTCTGCGTAATGCCATAGCGGAGCTAGGAGAGTCCTTGAGAGGCAGACCGATGTTCTAGCCTTATTGAGTGTCCTTCTCCAGAAAAAACAGGGACAAGACGTAAACGTCATTGTTGTACCCACTGTTGTTGCCAGAGAGCCTTGGGGTCTAGGGCTGGGGAGCAACGGCATCCTGAGGTTCAGGAGCGTTGCGAACAGATCCCTAGTTAGAGGACCCCGTAAAGTTAGGACTTTGTTGGCTACAAGGCGATCCAAAGTCCATTCGGTATACCTTATCTGATATGCTGTGCACAGATTGTCAGTGAACATGTTCTTCTAGTCTGGAATGAAGTGGGCTGATAGTGGTACCGAACGGACTTTGGCCCATCTTAGTGTTTATACTGTTAGATGGGAAGAAGCTACGAGCAAGTTCCTTCTTGCTTACCGATGTGAGCCTCTACGTGGTGTGTGGTGTTGTCGTCCATCACATCACTGAGTGGTCTGTTAGGAACCGATGAGGCTACTGAAGATCCGGATTTAAGTGAAGGTACTTTCGGACCCTTTCCTGAGGGCTGAGGTCGTGTGGTGCAGCACTATGATCCCTCCTCTCTTCTTTTGATGTGTTCCAAGCACAGCATCAAGTCCGAGGGGGTGGGGAAGGATGAGAAGGTTATACCGCTTTGTAGATTCTGGACTGACACCCATCCCTTGAGGTTCGTCCAAACAATTAGTCCCATGGGGGTCAGAATGTCTGGGGGATCGAGGGCCTGATTCCAGTCAGACTCAAGTCACTCTGGGATGGGAGTTGTTCTCGTTTTTGAGAAGGTTCTGTGGAGATTGGTGTCTAGAATCATTCCCAGATACACCAGTCTTCTGGGTGGGAAGTAGGGAAGACTTCCGCAGGTTTACCTTGATCACTGTATCTTGGTAAAAAGACTTCAGAAGTTCTGGTGCTAATGCAAGGTTGCCACTGAGTCTGCTAAAGTCAGTCAGTCGTCCCGAAATGGAGGAGACAGAAGCCGATCCTGTGAGACCAGGATGGGTGTAGTGGGAAGACCGAAGCACAGTGCCCTGAACTGGTGTTTCTGTTTTGTCTAAACTGAATCTTCCAACCTTCCTATATGGATGGTTTGGGCCTGGAAGTATGTGTCCTTTAGGTCCAGTGTGCAAATGAAGACCTGAGGTCTTAGCCCTTGTTCGAACTCCAACATGGTGTGGACATTGACCCAAAACGACAGCTCCTTGTGGATCCTTTTACATGGGAGACTGTTGACGCTGGAGTCTTGACTCATGTCATAAAGAATCAGATGCGATACCCAGTGTAAGAATTCTTCCCTTAGAGAGAGAATTCCTTTAACTTACAGAAGGAAGGCAACGCTTAGCCTTACCATGCGCCCTGATGGGATTGATGCTATTCCTTAGAATAGAATCAATCTGGCGAATGTTAATCAATGGTTAACGGTTGGGTATCGTAGTTACTGTGCAATTGGAGAGTGCTCGCAAGTAGTTCCCAGTCGACAAGCAGCTGATGAGGGTTGTCGAACGTTTGCCGATCACTTTAGTGATGACGAACGGTCAGTAGCGAGAAGTATGTTGTATACCTTCTGATCTAGGGAACTACGGGCAGAGGTTGACTAGTAAGTCAGAGTCACGAACTGCTGGCGAATTGCCGATGATCGGTGAATCGGCGGTCTGTGAGCCGATGGTGAGCTAGAGATTAGAAAGCTGACTATGGTCAAAGGTCACCGTTGAGCTAGCAATTGGCAATCTGGTGATCGGCAACCTAGCGATCAGCAAACTGTGAACTAGCCATCAGCAAACAGTGATCTAGAGATCAGACTGTTGATGGTTTCCTGTTTGCTGACGGTGGTCTGTCAAGGAAAAAAGAAACTTCAGAAGAGACAGGGACCAAGGATTCCCCATTTTGATTCCCCTTGTAAGATGAAATCTTCGGGATCTTGAATCCTTTTTTGAAGCCTCTTTCCTCTTTTCCCGGCGGCCATGTTATGCGTTTGCGGGGAGAGGAATGGGGCAATGGTGACCTGTCCAAAAAATTGTATTCCTTTTTTCTGTCTATTGCGCGAGTGTGCAGGAGAGTACTGGAGCGATGGCACAGGATGATGCTGGTGCTTAGTCTTTGCTGAAGTGCAGTTTGCGGTGAATGCACAGAAGAGCACTGGAGAGCAGGCAAGCAGTGGCTCTTTGGCAAGAGCTGGCGCATTGGATCTGCGAGCACTGGCTCTTTGGCAAGAGGTGGCGCATTGGATCTGAGACCGCAACTGCGCAGGAGGCCGCAGGAAAGTGCGGAAGAGCGCTGGTGCACTGGCGCGCAGTAAGGCACTGTGTAGTTTTGTGCAGTCTCCCTAGAATGCGCCGAAGCGTGTGACTGGTTGCGCAAGGGTGGGTGCATTGATGCGCGCGGAAGGCTTTGGCGCACGCGCACAGCAGACTGCTGGCGTGCGCGCGAAGACCAATGGTGCGCGCGCGGAAGATCATCGGCGCCTGCGTGGGAGACAATCGGCGTCCGCGCGGGAGACCATCGGTGCGCGCGTGCACGGAAGACTTCTGGCACGCGCGAGTGCAGAAGACTGCTGGCATGCCGCGCGTGGAAGACTACTGGCGCACGCGCGCTCGCAAGACTATTGGTGAGCGCGCGAAGACCAATGACACGCGCGGAAGACCATTGGCCCGCGCGCGGGAAACTGTTGGTGCGCGCGCGGGAGACCGTTGGTGCGTGCGCGTGGAAGACCGTTGGTGCACCCACTTGGTAGACCGTTGGTGCGCGCTCACGGAAGACCGTTGGTGCGTGCAGGGAAGACCATTGGTGCTTGCGCATGCGCGTGGAAGGTTGGCAGGTCAGCTGGCAGGGCAATCAGGAACTGGGATGTGCCCTTTGGAAGGGCGAACATCCACCGATAGCAACCGTGAAAGGTCCATAAAAGAGTCCAGGACCGAAGTCCACGGACTAAGCTGCAGCGCAAGGTTGCGCCGGTAGATCTGCTGGTAGGATGATCAGGAACTGACGACACCCATGAGAGGCAATGGACCAGTAAGCTGACCTTAGCAGAGGGATCCTCCGAAGAGGTGTCTCTATGATTGGCCTCTCTCGTGAACACATTTCGTAGGAGAGGCTTTGCGTAAGACTGTGCTCCACCCCTGAAAGAAGAGAGACTCAGGAAGGGGGGAGAGTAGTCGAGGCGAAGACAGCAATCGGAGTCTGTGAAGTGTTGATCAGGTGTTGCCACGGGCGTGCTTCTGAGAGAAGGGATGACTCCCATGATGACGCCCATTAGGGCCGGAGGATCAGTAAGCTGATCTTCAACAGTAGCGATCCTCCGAAGAGGAGTCTCTATGAGTGGCCTCTTTCGCGAACGAGAGAGGTGATCACTTCATAGAAAAGACTTGATGTCGCCCATTAGGGCCGGTGGATCAGCAAGCTGACCTTCAACAGTAACGATCCTCCGAAGAGGAGTCTCTATGAGTGTCCTCTCTCGCGAATGAGAGAGGTGAATGCTTTGTAGAAGAGACTTGATGACGCTCATGATGACGCCCATTAGGGCCGGTAGATCAGCAAGCTGACCTTCAACAGTAGCGATCCTCCGAAGAGGAGTCTCTATGAGTGGCCTCTCTTGTGAACGAGAGAGGTGAATACTTCGTAGAAGAGACTTGATGACGCTCATGATGGTGCCCATTAGGGCCAGTGGATCAGCAAGCTGACCTTCAACAGTAGCAATCCTCCGAAAAGGAGTCTCTATGAGTGGCCTCTCTCGCGAACGAGAGAGGTGAACACTTCGTAGAAGAGACTTGCCTAAGACTGTGCTCCGCCCCTGAAGGAAGAGAGACTCAGCAAGGGGGGAGAGAAGTCTGGGCAAAAGCAGCAACAGCACACGGAGATGATGAATTTATCAAGATGTGGGGAGTTCTCCCTTGGTAGGGAGAAACAACCTCACACCTGGGGAGGAAACTTTCCCTCGGAAGGAAAAGTTGTCCAACCCCTGGAGGGGAACCTCCTGGTTAGCGTTCTAAGATGATCTGAAGTGCTGGTCATGTTGTCACGGGCGTACTTCTAAGAGAAGGGATAACGCCCATGACAATGTCCTCTGAGGGACGGCAGTGACAGCAGATTCCCTAGGCATGAACAGAACAACTCTGCTTCGGCGGCACTCTTAGTCGAACGAAGAAAAAAAACTGCATAGTTAACTGGGAAAAAATAAAATTAATTATTTAACAGAAAATTCCCTAAGGAGGAACTCCGAAGAGTAACCCCGAGGGAACAACATAAAAATAAGTATTGCGCCCTTCCTTCCCCAGTAGACATCCATGGGAGAAGAGGGTAGCGGAGTAACTCTAATAAAATACAGAATTAAAATTATTTAAATCAGCTAAGAATATTCACTAATAGTGAGAACCACTGATCCTCCGAAGGGAAGTGTTCCCCACAGAGAAAAGCTGAAAAGTTGAAATTACAATTATCATTTCACTAAAAATAATTGAGACAAACAATCGGAAGCGTAACCTAACCTGCGAACGGGAAAGGTGCTCTTGCCAATAATACACTGTTGTTGAAAGGTGAACGACCTTGAGAAGAGAAAGACCGTAGTCAATCTCTGAGAGGCCACATTCCTTTCGCTTAGTAATCCATGTTTCCCATAGGAAAAGGGAAAATGCGAAGACAATAGTTGAATGAAGAGGGTCCAGGCGATGACGATTCCCCTGCGGTGGCCGAGTCAACGGTTATATGCCGACAGGAAGACCGATGGACCAGAGAGGGAGAGGTCGTTCCCCACGAAGTGGAACTGTGCTGGCCTTGTTCCGTTGCTAATGTACGCATGTGTCGTTGTCGTATATGTATCACACGCACAGCACAAACACTGAAAAGGAAACTTATCATATTTTTATACACATATATGTACATAAACATTGAGAATGTTTTCATATATATACATGTATAAGAAAAAGTAAGTTAAAAGACAAAAATTAATGGCAGTCCAGAATAGGCGAGGAGGAAGAGCGCAACAACCGCTCTCCATCCGAGCCAAAAGTAAAGTGACTAAATCACAGGTATGTGAATGGGAGTGGTAGCAAGCTAACCCCCTACCCCCCCGCTAACTAGCGGTGTGTAGTTAACCCTCGCTAAATTTTAATGGCTCGTCATTTCAGCTCCGCCGAAAGTATAACCCCCTAATAAATAGCGTGGTTTGTATTGCAGTTACAGAACAAATATATTTTGTACATTTGCCCAGCATTACTTTAGTATCTAAAGTCCTTATGAATCTTGAGCATCAACTTGAAAGCACTTTATGACTGGCTCATGGAACACCATGTTATGTGCTCCTCACTCCAGTTGGGGTTCACTTAAAATACATCACACTCCTTTGACAGAACTTTACTTAGTGACTTTCTTAAAAACCTCCATTCACGATGAAAGGTTAACTTCACAACAAATAGCAGGGAAAGGATAGTTACATTGTTCAATTGATGCTTGAAATCTTTACAACTATCAGAAGGGTAATTACATAACATCTCCCTTTGTTACGACCCTTGTAGGGCCGCGGTGCAAGTTCTTATTGCACGATAAGAGAGGTCAGTGATGAAAACAATATTCGGCATAAAAATTGGTCAGTGGAAACGAAAACACTTGGGAAAACTTAACAATATTAATAGCTAACACTTAACAAATAACAATTAATAATTAACAACTAACAACATGAACATTAACGCCTAAAAAGGCACACACCGAGACAGGGCTTAATATTAACAAATAACAACTAATCAAATTCCCCAACGGATGACACCACACTCTCAACGAGAGAGTCTTATATTTAAATGTTTATCACTACACTCTCAACAAGAGAGAGACTAACAGTTAAATAATTATCAAGAAACAAAAGAAAAAAAAATATTCTCACACTCTTTGGGGCTTGATAAAAACACCCACAGCTCCAAACAAAGTAGCGACACCAATCACACTCAGCTACCGTAGGGAGTGCAGCTCCGCAGGACCCCTCATCAAAGGTAGGAAAATGGAGTATCAATCAAAAAAAAAAATTGAAAATTATCTTTCCTACCTGGCAACTGCCTCCCTACATGACACCACGAGCTCCAAGGCTCCCGCAGCTGACCATGGCGAGGATGCATCGATGGAGGAGTCTCTCCTGGGACCGCAGAAGAGAATAAACAGGCAATGCAAGACACCGCAGTTGGCAGAAATGCACCTGCAAAAAGCCTTCGACCGTTGGGGTTGCAATCCTCTTAAAAGCTCACCCAAGCCAGCTGCTGAAGTAGGTCCTGGAAACCTTGAGCTCGAACTGTTTACTTTAGCAATCGAGTTCCTCACAAGTAAACACAGGTGTTTCTTCTCACCAAGGACTCGAAAAACACAAAAAGAAACAAGCGTTAAACTAGACACTTATAAATCTTTAAACGAGCGGGGAGGAGGTTAAAGCAACACTTCAACAGAAAAAAAATTAAATTTACAATTAAAGCCTTATAAACTAAAATTTCATACTAATTTTACATAAAACAAAAATGCAGTAACAAGGCTGACAAAAATTAGAGCAAAAATTACGTTAATAGATAATACCTTCCTCCCCGAAGAAAAAAAAAATATTTAAACAGAAAAATTATTATTATTTTTTATTTATTTATAAGTAAATGGAAATGCACCTGTAAAGTAAGAACAATAAGTATTAAACAATAAACCTAACACCAAATCAGAAAGTATCCCTAAAGAATACAAACCAAGAGCTTTATATAGCTTACCATTATTTTAAAGATCTAATATTACCGTACTTCATCAAAAATCTCCAACTCTATGGAAACATACCTAACTAAACCTAAATAAACTTACAGGTACACCCACAGACATACACCTTAACCTGCAATACACCGGCATTATAGTCCAGAAAGTCATATATATTATTATACAATCAAAAGTCGTAGTACATCGGAACAAATCAATAATTAATTTAGGGGAACATTTATAAAACACTAGAGTGTATACCACTCAAAGAAAACTCCTAAACTTTATCTACAAAGCTATTATTTAAACAGAACTACATCCTAACCAAAATTTTCTTCATACAACCTCAATGGAGAAACGAGCAAGGCGGCATATGAGAAGGATCAAGCTAGTACACTAAATTCTAGAAAGGGTATCAGGAATTTTGCTGTCAGTCCCTTTAACATGTTTTATAACCAAATTGAATTCCTGCAGAAAAAAGGCCCAACGCAAAATCCTTTGGTTCGCTCCCTTCATCCGCTCGATGAAAACCAGAGGATTGTGATCCGTCCATATCTCAATCGGGAAAGAAAAAATTGTCACATACGGCTTGAAATACTGTAGTTATTAGCACGGTCCAAAGAAAGAGCTTCCTTTTTTATAGTGGAATAACGTTTTTCCGCCGCCAGAAGCTTTTTACTATAGTAAGACACAGGATGAACTCCGTCCTCCTTTCTCTGAAAAAGGGCACCTCCAATGCCGACGTCACTGGCATCTACTGCTATAATAAAAGGCTTCTGAAAATCTGGGGAAGTCAAAATGGGGTTAGGAATTAATACTGATTTAGTTTTATTAAAAGATTCTTCACACTGATCAGACCATCAACTTTTTTCCTTTTTCTAATAAACTAGTAAGAGGCTGAGCAAGATCAGAGTAATTACGCACAAATCTGCGGTAATAACCCGTCATGCTCAGCACTCTTCTTACCTCTCTAACATTACCAGGCCTTTTCAAATTTATAATCGCCTCGAGGTTAGCTTGTTTTGGAGCCACCTGACCTAAACCAACCTCTTGACCCAAATAACAAACCTTAGCCTGACCCAATTCGCACTTAGCCAAATTAACAACTAACCCTGCAGACCTAAGGGTTTCAAAAACGGATTTTGAGCGAAGTGAAAAATCTATTTTTGGGTGAGATAGCCAAGTCGTCCTGATGGAAGGTTCCTATAAGTAGCTTCCAAGGGATATTTGAACTACAGTGATATTCCCAGAGAATTTACCTTTAGGTCTCCAGAATTCTAACTCCTGGCGCGAATATCCTTAAAATTTTTCTTAAGGATATCGCATAAATCAGGGGATGTATTCTTGATACGACACATAGCAATCTTCACCCCGAATAGAGTTTTCGCCTCGAGGGGGAAGAGTGGCAAATTAGAAGGGGAGCCGTTATCAAGGTTACCCTTCCTCCCATACTACTATTGAGTATCTAGATGGCGCCATATCCAAGATGGCGGTTATTCCTAGTAGCATTGTGCATGGTGCTACAGATATAGTAGTTTCGGGAGAGATCCTGCCAAGGCCCTTTCTATAGAAAAGGAGGGCGGGTCCATCAGGACAACATTGCTATCTCACCCAAAAATAGATTTTTCGCTTTGCTCAAAATCCGTTTTTTGGGCTCAAGCCATGTCGTCCTGATGGAAGTTTACCAGAGAATTACTAGAAAGTACTGTATCTGTGGATTTTCATAGGTGCCTTAACCTTGGGACAATTTTTCTATGGTCATCTGGACCATTGAGACAAATGACATTACCGTTGTCTGTCATTACCACTAATCATGGACAATGTTAGTGCTTCCTGCCCCCTGCAGGGAAGAGTCATACTAGACAGTAGAAAAGGGGCCTCAAGGTTAGCATATATTGTATGAACAAACATAAGTATCCACCAGATATACAAACGGTCTCACGGTTTGTATATATTGTCGGAACAATATAAGTGTCAACTATATCCATTGTTTGTAAGCATACAATGATATGAGGTTTACTTAACTAAATAAGTAAGAGAACTCTGGCATATTTAATATGCAAATTGCAGGGTGAAATAGGACGCATTTTGAGCAAAGTGAAAAATCTATTTTTAGGTGAGATAACCAAGTCGTCCTGATGGAAGGTTCCTATAAGTAGCTTCCAAGGGATATTTGAACTACATTGATATTCCCAGAGAATTTACCTTTAGGTCTCCAGAATTCTAACTCCTGGCACAAATATCCTTAATAGACATTTATTTCGAATAAATGACTAAATAGAAAAAGAGTGTAATGAATGTAACATGTTAAAGCAATTATACGTGCAACGTATACAGAAAATATTTTTCCTCCCTGAAAGGGAAGAAATGACTGCCACTCTAAAACTGAAAATTTTCATAAATTTTCCCAATATAGATTCTGTAAATGTTGTATACTATTAACACTGAGTACTATGTACACACGGCACAAGTGTTATCTGTATAATTCCACACCTAAGATTTTGAACAGTCTTAGTGTCACCATGGTGACACTCACTTAAAAGGTATCGCACTGGAAGTGTCAACACCTTTTTCACCCTAATTGATAGTCCCAATCAATTAACTGTTCATCGCAGCACTAGATAACAGGTTTTAATACACTACCTGCCGCCACCACATAATGCTTCAGTTCATGGACTTGCTTAGCGTAGTGTTTGTAGAACACTCTGGATGATTTCCATCCAGTATATGAGCGAAGACGCTCAAAGTCCATATATTGAAAAAAGTTCAGTGATGTAGCAATTTTCCTCGGATCATGACCTGCGGGTGTACTGTCAGGATCCGTTCTGCGAATGAAGTAAGTGAGCTTCGCACTCAGTTGTTTTAGGGATAAGTTTGATCCTGAGGTTTTTCCTTTGAAGAGTTGTCCTCCCCTGAAGTCTGAAGTTCTACGGAGATAGACCTTTAGACACTCCACCGGACATAGAGAGACATATTTCTTCAGAGGGCAGATTCTCCAGGGACCCCATCTTTTAGTGGGTAGCTCGCTCTTAGCAAGAAAAGCTGGATTAGGAGAGATTCAGTTCTCCCACTTCTGTGAACTGAATGTGGCCCTCATTTCTTGATAGGGCTACTATTTCACTAACTCTAGCCCCTGAGGCTATAGCAAACAGGAAAATAACCTTCTGGGTTAGATCTTTGAGAGAACAATCTTCATTGTTCAAAGATGAAGCATAATGTAGGACCTTGTCCAAAGACCATGAAATGGGCTTAGGAGGAACTGCAGGCCTAAGTCTAGCGCATGCCTTCGGGATCTTGTTAAAGATTTCGTTTGTCAGATCCACTTGAAAGGCATATAGAAGAGGTCTAGTCAAGGCTGAATTACATGTAGTTATCGTGTTAGCTGCCAGACCTTGACTATGAAGGTGGATAAAGAAGGACAGACAGAAGTCTATTGAAATTTCTTTCGGTCCTTTTGCTTTAACAAAATCAACCCACTTTTTCCAAGACGATTCATATTGTCTTCTAGTTGACTTAGACTTGTATTCTTCTAAGAAGTCTATACTGCTTTTTGAGATCCCAAATCTTTTCTTAACCGCTAGGGCGAGAAAATCACGAAATGAAGGTTTTGGGTTCTCTGTGATGAGTCAAAGACAGTTAACTTCTGAACCCGTTGAGATAGTAATGGGTTTGGTACAAAGGACAGTCTCAGCCTCAGTCCCCTCACTAGAGAGAACCAGTAGCTCTTGGCCTATTTGGGAGCCACTAGAGCTGCCGTTCCTTGGAAGGATCTCAGCATGTTGAGGACCTTCAGCAGGAGATTGGATGGAAGGAACAGGAAATTCCGGGTCCATCCGTCCCAAACTAGGGACATGGCGTCCGTTATCTCCTCTAGAGGGTCCTCGTATGGGGCCACATATCGAGGTAGTTTCTTGATGACGCTCGTCACGAAGAGGTCGTTCTGCAGTTCCAGGACTTGTTCCAAGATGGAAGAGAATGAGTCTGTGTCTGTGGACCATTCTGACTCTATCGGCTTGAGCCTGAGTAGAGCATCCGCTGTCACATTGCGGATCAATTGTAAGTGAAGTGCTGATAGATGCCGTCTCTTTAGGCAAGGGATGGCTAATATCACATGGATTATCTGGGATGATCTTGAGCCTTGTCGGCTCAGACGTCTCACTATCACTTCACTGTCCAAGATCAGCCTGATGAGGGTTGATCTGCGTGGGGAGAGTTTTCCCAACGTCAAAAGGACTGCCATGGCTTTCAAAATGTTGATGAGAAGGGCCTTGAACAGAGATGACTAAGGCCTTTGGACTTTCTTTTGATGAGAGTGAAATCCCCATTCTTCCATCGAGGCATCCATGTGGATGATCATCGATGGTAGAGATGGTTGCAAGGGCACGGTCCTCATTAGGCTCTTGGCCTTCGACCATGGGTTGAGAAGTGATCAAAGTAAGGCCGATATTGGTCATTTTAGATCTCTTCGAGCGCTGGATGCGTATCTTTTCCAGACTCCTGACGCATCTTTCAGCTGTGCTCTTAGCATTGGGTCTGTCACTGCTGCAAACTGGAGAGAGTTCAGTACTCTTTCCTGTTAACGTCTTGAAATCCTGTCGGATTACAGTAGTCTCTTGACCAACCCTGCATTCTCCTTCTTCTTCCCTAAGAGAAAGGAGAGACAATGTGACCTCAGGTTCCAATGGTTTTTCAGTCATTGAAATCTTTGAGCTGGAGAGAGTCGAGACTTCTTGAAGTTGATTTTGCATCCGAGATGTTCCAGGAACTGGGTTACTTATTTTGATGCTTGCAGACCAGCCGCTTCGGGTGCTGCCCGCACCAGCCAGTCGTCCAGGTACTTTGTTACCTGAACAGTTTCTAGGCGTGGTTGTTGCATGACTGCGTCTGCCAATTCCGTGAAGATACTTGGGACTATGTTTAGTCCGAAGAGTATGGCTCTTAGAACATACTTTATCTTCTGTAACTTGAATCCTGACTAGGAGATGCCAATAGGCATTTGTCAGGCCTATCAAGACTGTGAACGCCCCTTTTTGTAATAGGGTCCTTATGTGTAGAAGGATTAACATCCTGAACTTGCTGTTTCTTATGAACTTGTTGAGTGGCGACAAGTCCAGGATAACTCTGAGTTTTCCTGAGTCCTTCTTGGGAACCCTGGAATTTGATGGACTTTTCTTTCCTTATAACCTGTATGCTCAAGAGCTATAGGGTATACTCTTTTAATATGGGGTTGGAGTGTTGGAAGAGTTGAGGAAATGAGGGTGGAGATATGTCTAGTTTCCATCCTAGTCCAATCTTGATTAGGCCTTGGGTCCAAGGATCGAAGGTCCAACGATCCTGAAATTATTGGAGCCTCCCTCCTACCGGAAGCGTCTCCGTGCTTCGATTGATCAGAGGGTTTACCTCCTCGATCGCCTACCTGGGGCCCCGCGGTCATAGAAACTGTGCGATGTTGTTGAGCAGGCCGAGGGAAAAGTATAGACTTTTTCGTCTTCCTTTTAGGTTGGGGACCCATATCCGGGGAAGACTTCCTCTTTGAAGAGATGCCCCACTTCTGGAGAAGGTTTCTATTCTCTTTGATGGCTTTCTCGACTACCACTTTGACTACATCATTTGGAAAGAGGTCTTTACCCCATATGTTGGAAGATATCAGCTTCCTGGGTTCGTGTTTCACTGTTGCAGCAGCGAACACGAACTCTTTACAGGCTCTCCTAGCCTTCATAAAAGCATATAGGTCTTTTACTAAGGTGGCCATATGCTTTTTGGCCAGGACCATGAGCATGACTGGGGTACTTCGTTGACCTGCACACATCTCTATGCAGTTTTGTAGGGATAAAGAGGCCGCAAGTCTCTTTTTCGTCTCTTGTTCCTAGCACAGGAGAAACTCAGAAAGTTTAGGGAGATTATCGCTAAACTGTCGTCCAGTGATGTCCGCGTCCAGTTTTCCTACTGAGAAGGTTAGGTGGACTTCCTTCCATTCCTTCTCCTGCATGTTCAAGGCTAGTGACAGAGGCCTGCACTCCTCAAGTGCAGGGCATGGTTTGCCTGCCTCCACTGCCTTGGCAACAGATTTAAATGCCTTCCACGTAAAGGGGAATGCTATTGAAGCAGGAGCAAGAAAGATAGGGTGTTTCTTGCTCAAGGCGGATACTTTCGACACCGAATAACCCGCCTTTCTCAGGCTACTCGACAAGAGAGCCTGTGCCTTATCGTGGTCGAAAACCATGACTTCCTCTGGTTCTGTCTCCTCTTTTGACATTGGTTCATGCTTCAGTCGAATGAAGCAATCAGGGGAAAGCGTTAAAGCTTGGCCAAAACTGGATGTCGTCTAAGGGGACAGCTCCCATCTTCTCTGAGCTGTAGAGTTTGCCGTTCAAAATCGGAATATGCTCCGCATACCTCCAGGGATTGGTTTTGGGGCAGGTCGGGAGGTCTTGGTCTCTGGGTTGTTTGAATGACCCTTGGGAGGCGATAAGTGGAGCTTCACTGAGCTCTCTCTTGAATTTCGCTTCCCTTGTTTTGCCTCGTTTGCGAATGTTCTCCATTAAATCCGTAAGATGGGCCAGCGCCTGTCTCATGTTGTCCAATGGAGGGGTAGAAGGTGAAGACGTTGAGGGTAACGGCTCTGGGGCCGGCACAGACGGAAGGAATTCCGACACGACATCGTCATCTTCTCCCAGAGGTGCCTCCCTGCCATTCGTCTCGATGGCAATCTGGATGCAGGGAGGTGCGAGTCGTGCTTGGGGCACAACCGTTTCACTGCCCGCTTTCGGGAACAGTAAGCTACGCATCCTATCGTTAGGTAGGTATGGTCCCAGAGAGTTCTTCTGGAACCCTCTTACCAATTTGCGTAGCTTTTTACGTGCCGCATCCCTAGACTTCGTTGACTTGGGGTCGTCAAAACCTTCGGTCACTAAGGTCCGGCAGATATTGCAGACTTGGGGGTCCCAATATTGCAGGGATTCGGTAATAATGTTGCAGGGGGCATGAGACCTGCATGCTGTATGACCGTAGAAGTACTTACTCCTAAGATTGCAGAAGATCGCATCGCATGTCATCTGGGGTTCCTCCTGTAAAGAAAGGAAAACAAAATGAGTATACGATTGTTTATCTCACATGATAAACAGATATGCAATTATTCATATTCTAATCATTATAGCTTTGGATAGTAAGCTAGAAAGAAATAGGGAAAGACACATACTTGTGTATTCCTCCCAGCCAATTGCTGTAACTTCCCCCCAATATTAAAGATAAAGAGTTTCATTTATCAGGGCAACTCGAAAGAGAAGGGTTCTAACCCCTAGGGATAGAAGAAGTGTACACTGCCACTGACCCTTCTAATTATTTAATATTGTGGGGTAAGTATTAACCTATTTCCAATCAGAGTTTTGAAGGAATTCTATTCTTTCAATATAGGTTCGGTCTCAGCAAAAGCCTATACTAGGGTACACAAGATATGTTAGAAATTAACTACTGTATAATAATACTATAGTTTTCTGTTGGCAGTATATACTATATTGCAAATATATTGGCTACTGTATAATCATATACTGTAGTTCAGCCGGTGTGTTTCCGGCATGGCTAGCACCTGGCGGCACGGTCCGGCCGGCATGTCGCCGACTGGACTAGAAATTAAAGACACATACTTGTGTATCCCACCCAGCCAATTGCTGTGACCTTCCCTTCCAATATTTAATATTGTAGGGTAAATTGTAAACTGATTTCTAATCAGAGTATTGAAGGAATTCTATTCTTTCAATATAGGATTGGTCTCAGCAAAAGACTGGGCAAGGATACACAAGATATGCTGGAAAATAACTACTGTATAATATATACAATAGTTTTCTATCTGCAATATATACTCTACTGCAAATATACTGGCTACTGTATAATCATATACTGTAGTTTAGCTGGCATATTGCCGGCAGAGCTAGTCCCTGGCGGCACAGTCCGGCCAGCATATGGCCGGCTAGTTAGTACTCAGCGGCACTGGTACAATACTTGATGGCACCGGCCCGGCCGGCAGCATAGTAGCTGGCGGCACTAGCTGATAGAGAGAGAGAAAGCATGGAGTGAAGGACTGCCTTATTACAATGTATGTTTACACTAAATAAGGATGTAAGTATATAAACTTACTGCCTTCCTCCAGAAAGAAGGTTCAAATGGAAGGAGAGAATGCCTCATTCAGGCTTCCATCCAGCCACAAAGACCGTTGCCGGCATTGCCGGTTACAGGACTGTGGAGGGCAGTCCAAGGGAGGACTGAAGAACCTTCAGCAGCAGAGGGGTCTCCCACCGGCAGCCACCATAGCCGGCACAACCTTCCTGGATCCTATGTCCGTAAGGGAAAGACTAAGTGGCTAAACAGCTGCTTATGTAGGAGCTCAGCTGGCCCCGCAACCCACCGGCAAGCGGTAAGATTGCAGGACGAAGGCCACAAGGAATGCGATGTCTAAGACATCGCTAAAGGACAGAGGGGGCAGGGAAAAGGGTCCTGTATAAAGTGTGGAAGAAGGCAGAAAGGTTGGCGTCGCTACCACACAAGGAAGAAACTGTTTCGATTTCGGCGCCATCCTAGGCGGCAGAAGAATATCTATTCTTCAGCCTAGGGTCTGCCGAAATGGTGTTAAGAGGCGGCAACACCGGAGAAACATCGTTTCAGTGTCGCCACCGTCCTAGGTGGCAGAAGAATGTCTATTATTTAACCTAGGGTCTACCAACACAGGACTAGTCTTCTAGACCGCAGGGGAGAAGGTGGCGGCATCATACTACCACTTCAGGTGCGGCCTAGGGAGGCTTAGCCTCCTATGCCGGCGGCTAAGCCGGCAGGGGAGTAACTACTCACCCTGTAGCTCTGCCGCTGGCAGAAAGACTGAGCACTCTGAGATTATGTCGAAAACCAAAGCCAGGCTCTCATCGGCAAAGGTGGGAGACAGAAAAACCCTAGCCTAGTCAAACCGGAGTGAACTACTCTATGGCAAGACCAGAAAGGGTTGCCGCCTACGGCGGCACTCAGAGGGAAGGAGGGATTACCCTTAAATCTCCACAGGAGACAAGTATCGAGTTATATAATTCTAGGAGATGTATCTCCCATTGAATCAATAAAATGATACACGAGGGTAAACGGGGATAATGTCTGAAAGTATACTACATCGCCTAGGCTAGGTAGCCTAGGCAAGACGAGATCTCGGTTACCTAAATTGCCAAAACCCTAACGTATACGATCGACAAAAGGAAGAGGAAATTATGCATAAAATAAATATCTTTACAGTATGATTGTGCCTAAATAGCTTTCATAATTCATTAATGCTATTACGACCGGGAATCGTTCTGCTAACTAAATAACATGCATAATGAACGATAGCGCCCATGGTGCCTGCGGTGACAGGCCTAGCTCCTAACACAATTAATTACTCTAATTTCACTGTGGAGCAGGAGCTAAAAATTATACACTGTAAAGAATCAATATTCAACTCTCCAGAGGCGAAAGAAGCTGGAGATTGCATAATAATCCTCACAAAATCGATCAAAAAGGTTAGATCAACAGAGAACACCATCGTGCAAATTCGCTACAAAAATGGGAATAACCGCCATCTTGGATGTGGCGCTATCTAGATACTCAATAGTAGTATGGGAGGAAGGGTAACCTTGATAACGGCTCCCCTTCTAATTTGCCACTCTTCCCCCTCGAGGTAAAAACGCTATTCAGGGTGAAGATTGCTATGTGTCGTATCAAGATATACGTCCCCTGATTTATGCAATATCCTTAAGAGAAATTTTAAGGATATTCGCGCTAGGAGTTAGAATTCTGGAGACCTAAAGGTAAATTCTCTGGGAATATCACTGTAGTTCAAATATCCCTTGGAAGCTACTTATAGGAACCTTCCATCAGGATGACATGGCTTGAGCCCAAAAAACCTTAGGTAACCTTAACATGTGAGTATCCCAGTCATTACTATATGCCATCAAGTCATCAACATAAATTTTCACTCCTTTCAAACCACAAATTACCCTATTCATGAGCCTTTGAAAAGTACATGCAGCATTTTTCATTCCAAAATTCATAACTTTACACTCGTATAGGCCAAACTGAGTGACAAATGCGGATATTTCACGAGCTTGGTCGGACAATGGAACCTGCCAATAACCCTTTAAAAGATCCAACTTAGAAATAAATTTGGCAGAACCAATCCGATCCAGGCAATCATCGATACGAGGGAGAGGAAAAACGGATTTTGAGCGAAGCGAAAAATCTATTTTTGGGTGAGATGGCCATGTCGTCCTGATGGAAGTTCCTAAAGGGAATTTACCTTAAGGTACCCAGAATTCTAACTCCTGGAGTGAATATCCCTAATAAAAGAACCAGGGATATCGCGAAATATCAGAGGACGTATTCTTGACAAGCCACATAGCAATCTGCACCCCGAACAGAGTTAACACTTCGAAGGGGTTAATTGGCAAGAAAACGAAAAACAAGAAAGAAAGGAGAGCCGCTCGTAAGGTACCTCTCCTCTCCCGTTTCGTAAGCGTGCATTGCGCCGCTCACGGCGCCATCTGTATTCCTTGTAGCGATTCACGAGGTGTTACAGATACTGTATGTAGGGAGGGGTCCTACAGCCCTTTTTTAGAGGAAAAAGGAAGGGCGGGTCCATCAGGACGACATGGCCATCTCACCCAAAAATAGATTTTTCGCTTCGCTCAAAATCCGTTTTTTGGGCTCAAGCCATGTCATCTGGATGGAAGTATACCAGAGCATTACTGTATCTGTGGATTCTCAAAACGTGCCGTACTCCCAGAAGGTATTTCCGGGCCAACTAGACCTAGAGACCTAAGATGTTACCGTCATACATCTTTTCATCTAACCATAGACCATGTTAGTGCTTCCTGTCCCCTACAGGGAAGAGTCATACTAGACTCTGGAAAAGTCTCGAAGAGTACATATACCTATGTATGAATAACAGACAAGCCAATATAGTGGTCTCACTCTATATCATGTAAAGCATAGTTTGTAAAAGAACCACTGAGTCAATATAAAATATCGACCAGTTCCCCGTTCGATTACTGGATTGGACAAAGGTTTATATCCGGGTAGGAGGAAAACTTGCACATCCGCCACCGTCCCCTTAGGGCATGGAGTCCTCCCGCTAGGGGAACGCATAAACCAATGAAAGATGCTTGCATAAAGGAACAATCTATTAGAATTATCCCAGATAAATATACATAGTAAACGTAACGCTAAATCATTTCAAGAAAATAACACAGGCGAAGGAGACGCAAGGTTCACAAGAACTAGTTTATTGACAATCAATAAAATAAAACAGGTTAAACAACAATTATACATATATAAGAGGAGGATAACCAATAAATAAGCATAAGCATGATAGTAAACAGAAAACTTGTTTATCTGAAAGAAAACATTAGCGCCACTTTTAACATACCGAAGTATCAAAATCATAAAAGTCTGTATTATTAATCAGTTACATTAGCATTGGAAACGCTTGGCACACATGTCTGCACTTATGCTAGGTTCACCTTTAAATATGGAACAGTCAATGTGGGCACCCTCGTGCCCTAACACTTAGTTTGTAGAACAGTTCGTAACTACACACCCACCCCGGAATTAATCGTCCCAATTAAATTAACTGTTCCTCGTAGAGTTAAACAGCAGGTTTAACGACACTACCCACCGCTACCACAGACCTCTTCAGTTGCTCCACTTGCTTCGCATAGTGACGAAAGAAAACTCTGGAAGACTTCCAGCCAGTGTATGAGCGAAGATGTTCGAAATCCATACTATTGAAGAAATTTAAGGATGAGGCAACTTTCCTCGGATCGTGACCAGCTGGTGTACTGTCTGGATCCGCTCTGCGAATAAAATAGGTGATTTTTGCCCTAAGTTGTTTCAGCGATAAATTTGAGCCTGATGTTTCTCCCCTGAATAGTTGACCACCCCTGAAGTCTGAAGTTCTACGAAGATAGACCTTTAGGCATTCCACTGGACATAGAGATGCATCTTCTTTCAGAGGGCAGATTCTCCAGGGACCCCACCTGTTGGTGGGTAACTCGTTCTTGGCGAGAAACGTAGGATCCGGAAATAAGTTCAGTTCTCCCCCATCCAAGAACTGAACACAACCTTCCTCTCTCGAGAGGGCTACAATTTCACTAACCCTGGCCCCCGAAGCGAGTGCAAACAGGAAAATAACTTTTTGGGTCAAATCCTTTAAAGCACACTCCTCATTGTTCAACAGCGAAGCGAAATAAAGAACTTTATCCAGAGACCATGAAATGGGCTTCGGAGGTGCTGATGGTCTGAGCCTAGCACAGGCGGCTTTCTGATTTTTATTAAAAATATCGTTAGAGAGGTCGACCTGGAAGGCATACAAAATGGGTCTTGTCAAAGCAGATTTACACGTTGATATTGTGTTGGCTGCTAACCCTTGACCATGGAGGTTGATGAAGAAAGATAAGCAGAAGTCCGTCGAGATCTTTTGCGGATTCTTCGCCTTGACAAAGGCCACCCATTTTCTCCATGATGACTCATATTGCCTTCTAGTGGATTTGCACTTATATTCCTCTAGGAAGTCTATACTGTCTTTCGAAATCCCGAAACGTTTTCTAACCGCTAGGGAGAGAAAATCATGAGCTGCAGGTTCCGGGTTTTCTGTGATGAAGCGCCGACAGTTGACTTCTGAACTCGCTGGGTCAGAACTGGATCTGGTAACGGTAACACTTCAGCCGTAGTTCCAATGCCAGAGGGAACCACACGCTGTTCGGCCACTTGTGAGCCACTATTGCCGCTACTCCCTTGAAAGATCTCAGTTTGTTGAGGACCCTCAATAGAAGGTTGTGAGGAGGGAACAGGTAAATCCTGGACCATCTGTTCCAGTCGAGGGACATCGCGTCCACTGCTTCCGCCGAGGGATCCTCGTACGGGGACACGTAAAGGGGTAACTTCTTGTTGTCTTTCGTCGCAAAGAGGTCTATCTGCAGTTCTGGGACTTGACTCAAGATGAAGGAGAATGATCCTGCGTCTAGGGACCATTCCGACTCTATCGGTGTGAACCTGGATAGAGCGTTCGCTGTCACGTTGCGGACTCCTTGAAGGTGAACTGCCGACAGGTACCACTTCCTCTTTTCCGCCAGTCGAAAGATGGCCAACATCACCTGGTTGAGTGATGGTGACCTCGATCCTTGTCAATTCAAGCATCTCACAATCACCTCGCTGTCCAGTACCAACCTTATGTGGATCGAGCGACGAGGGGAGACTTTCTTCAAGGTAAGGAGTACTGCCATAGCTTCCAAAAAGTTTATGTGAAATGTCTTGAATAGATTGAACCAAGTTCCTTGGGCCTTCTTCCGATGAGAATGACCGCCCCACCCCTCCTTCGAGGCGTCTGTATGAATAGTCAACGAGGGGGGAGGTGGCTGAAGAAGCACCGACTTCTTTAGTTGCCTGACTCGGGACCAAGGCCTGAGAAGCGTACGTAGACGAAGCGGTACTGGACTTATCAGATCCCTTCGCGTGTTTGATGCATAACTTCT
This sequence comes from Palaemon carinicauda, assembly GCF_036898095.1. Classification (NCBI taxonomy): domain Eukaryota; kingdom Metazoa; phylum Arthropoda; class Malacostraca; order Decapoda; family Palaemonidae; genus Palaemon; species Palaemon carinicauda. The sequence continues at coordinate 4,377,781 of NC_090738.1, read as the reverse complement.
CCAAACTCCGGTTGCATTCTTTAGCTGTGCTCTTAGCACTGGGTCTGTTACTGAGACAAACTGGAGAGAACCCAGCACTTTCTCCTGTTCGCGTCTTGATATTCTTTCGGAATCCAGAAGTCTCTTGACAGAACCAGCTATCTCCTTCCTCTTCTTTGCCGGGATGGAGAGTTGGTGTGACACTAGGTTCCAGTGGATTCCCAACCACTGGAACTTTTGAGATGGAGAAAGCCGAGACTTTTTTCTGTTGATCTTGAAGCCTAGATGCTCTAGGAACTGGATCACCTGTAGGGAAGCTTGCAAACATTCTGTCTTGAATGCTGCCCACGCCAGCCAGTCGTCCAGGTAGGCTACCACCTGGATTCCCTTTAGGCGTAATTGTTTGAGAGCTGAGCTCGCAAGCTTCGTGAAGATCCTTGGGGCTATGTTTAGCCCGAATGGCATGGCTCTGAAGGCGTAGAGTCTTCGATGTAGCTTGAACCCTAGGTAGGGGGAGAGTTGGCGATTGATTGGAACGTGCCAATAGGCGTCTGACAAATCTATGGAGACGGTATATGCCCTCTTGGGCAGTAAGGTCCTTATGTGTTGCAGTGTTAGCATCTTGAACTTGCAGTTCACTATGAACTTGTTGAGTGGCGACAAGTCCAGAATGACTCTGAGTTTTTCTGAGTCCTTCTTGGGAACACAAAACAGCCTCCCTTGGAATTTGATGGACTTTACCCTTCGGATTACTCTTTTCTCCAAGAGTTCTTGAATGTACTCCTCCAGAACGGGGGTGGAGTGTTGGAAAAATCGTCGGCACAGGGGTGGAGTGCTGTACCAGCTCCAACCCAGTCCATTCTTGAGTAGGCTGTGGGCCCAGGGATCGAAGGTCCACCGATCCCAAAATTTCTGAAGTCCCCCTCCTACCGGTATCATCTCACTTTGGCTGCTGTTGCCCTGAGGTCTTGCCTCCTTGACCGCGACCACCCCTGAATCCCCTCCCCCTTGAGGGGCGTCTAGACGAACCTCTGGCTGCTCCTCTAGGCTTCGCTCGAAAGGTAGTTGAATGCCCTTCGAACGCTGGGTTAAATGCCGGAGACTACGTAGTCACGGCTTGGGGTACCCACTGGTACGTGGTCGGGGTTTGTGCCACCATCTGGGGCACTGTAGGCACAGGAAGTTGTTGCTGCTGCTGTCTGAATAGCTTGGCTGGCCGAGAGGGTAGCCTAGTCTTCTTAGTCTTCCTCTTTGGTTGGGGACCCTCATCCGAGGAAGACTTTCTCTTGAGAGATAGGCCCCACTTCTGGAGAAGGTTTCTATTCTCCGTGGCGGCCTTATCTACAACCTCCTTGACCGCTTCACTAGGGAAAAGGTCTTTGCCCCAAATGCTGGAGGAGATTAGTTTCCTTGGCTCGTGCCTCACCGCAGCCGAGGCGAACACGAACTAGCTTTGACGAAGCTATAAATGTCCTTCGTCACTGTGGCTAGGTGTGTCTTAGCCACTACCATAAACATTTCATGGACCTTGGGGTCACTTGCTATTGTCTCCAGATTCGTCTGATGAGACATTGAGGCAGCAAGTCTTTCTTTTGTCTCAAGCTCCCTGCGCAAAAGAAAGTCAGACAGCTTGGGGAGGTTCTCACCAAACTGACGTCCAGCAATATCAGCCTCCAACTTCCCGACTGAGAAGGTAAGATGGACGTCCTTCCAGTCTTTGTGGTCTATGGGTAGGGCCAAAGACAGAGGTTTACACTCCTCCAAGGAGGGGCATGGCTTACCTGCCTCGATCGCTTTCAGCACGGCCGTAAACCCTTTCTGCATAAAGGGGAAGGCTCTAGAAGGAGAGGACACAAAGGAAGGGTGCTTCTTACTCAAAGCAGGTACCTTTGAGTTTGTGAAGCCCCTCTTTTTCATCGAGCTTGACAGCAAAGCGGGAGCCTTAGCATGGTCAAAAACTATGACCTCCTTCGGCTCCGTTTCTTCCTTTGAGGCTGGTTCCTTCCTTAGACGGATATAACAGTCCGGATACGACTCCTTGCTGGGCCAGAATTCCACCTCCTCAAGGGGAACTGAGCCCAACTTCTCCGAAATAACGATCTTTCCCGTCGTCATAGGCATGTGCTCGGCATACCTCCAAGGGTTGGCATCTGAGCACAAGGGAAGGTCTTTCACGCTGATCTTCTTCTGGGGCCCACGTGATGCTGCAAGTCTCCGCATCTCCAACTTCATTGCAGCAGCCTTCTCATTATTTTCCTTCTGCATCTGGTGGATCATTCCAACGATGGAAGAAAGGGTCTTTCCCAGCTCCTCTGGGAGAGAGGACGATGTTGAGGGAATAGGTTCAGGGGCCTGAACCGGAGTACCGACACCTCGTCGAACTCTTCCTCCTCATTGTCTGGAGCCTGCTCCTCTTCCTGGTCTTCTGCCAGAAGGTCTTTTTCCAAACACTCGGACACCTCCGACATCCTATCGTCCAACTGGATGTCCTGCAGGGCGTCCGCGACTTCAGCATCCACCGGGATCTGAACCAACGGTATCTCCGCTTGAGGCTGAGGAATCACTGCCTCCGCTGACACCTTGGGGGAAAGGGTAAGCCCTCATCTTCTCACTTGGAAGATAGGGGCCAGAAGTGTTCTTCTGAAAGCCCCTTACCCAGGTACGAAGCTTCTCCCTTGCTGCGTCCCTTAACTCCGCCGTCTTAGGGGAATCAAAAAGCCTCAGGAATCAGGTTTGTGCATACGGTACATACCTGCAGGTCTCAATACCGGAGATCACCTTTGGAGACTGCGCATGCTACGTGCCTCCTACACAAGTCATGTCCGCAGAAGTTCTTGCTGCTGGATGTTGCAGAAAACGCTTCCACACTTCGGATGGTCCTCCTGTAAAGAGAAGAAAATTCCATGAGTATCAAGTGAACCACGTATCACTGGATATACATAGCCTAGAATCACTAAACTAGAAAGGAAAGACACACACTTGTATTTCCCGCACAGTCAATTGCTGCAACCTTCCAGATAATAAAATTGTATGGTTATTCTATTCAAGAATGACCAATAAATAATTTCCAGAGGAAAACAGGTGTAGCTCACACCCAAATAAGTAATTTTAAAATACTGGATAGTAGACAAGAAAGAACTCACTTTCTTTATCTGTATGGTTACACCAAAGGGCTATGCAAGACAACACAAGAGTGTTAGAAAAACTTAGTCATGTAACATATACTATACTATAGTTTTCTTCTATGTCTGCTGTGAGCCTAGCAAGGGAATCTCAACCACAATGCTAGATAGAAACAGACTCAGACTAAGAACTCTGATGCCCTGCCCCTACCTGAAGCTAGACTTACTGGAAACAGGAAAGAACAGAAACACCCCAATATAGTTGTATCTAAAGTCAATTCAGATAAACCATTAGGGTTAAGCCCAAGGCTTAAGCAGAGGGAAAGGGATTGCACACATTCTCCGAAGAGAAGAGAGCAACCGGGGAGTGTGAGAAAGTATACTATGGCCCCATAGACAACTAGCCTAGGCGCAAAGAGAATCGATTACCTAAATCACCGAAACTCACTCGTATACTATCTTGGAAGAAAATCAACATAATCTTAAATGTATAAAACTGCCTAAAGCTTCAATAAAATTTAAAAACACTCGGAAATCTGAATATCATGCAGGAAAGTACTAGGGCCAAACGACTAGGCTACAAGGTCTAGCGTAGGCCAGAATCGGCAAATCATTCTCCAAAACGAAAATACTAAAGGCATCATATAAAGAAATCCTATGTAAAGCTGAATAGATAAAATTATTAAAGCGAAACAGCCGGGAACGTTGCTCTGGCTAACTAAATAACTCATGCATAGCGAGCGACAGCGTCCAGGACGCCTCCGGTAGGCAACAGCTCTTGTAACAAAGATAACACTATCAAATTATTTTAGAATCACCAAGAGCTTACATTTATACATAAAAGAGATAATACTCAACTTATCAGAAGCAGAAGAAGTTGGAGAAAGCATTATAATGTTGAAATAAACCAAGAATTGTGAGATAACACAGGGAAAAACACCGAGTTGTTGAGCTACGCAAAAAGGAATACAGATGGCGTCGTGAGCGGCGCAATGCAAGCTTACGAAATGGGAGAGGAGAGGTACCTTACGAGCGGCTCTCCTTTCTTTCACGTTTTTCGTTTTCTTGCCAATTGACCCCTTCGAAGTGTTAACTCTGTTCGGGGTGCAGATTGCTATGTGGCGTGTCAAGAATACGTCCTCTGATATTTCGCGATATCCCTGGTTCTTTTATTAGGGATATTCGCTCCAGGAGTTAGAATTCTGGGTACCTTAAGGTAAATTCTCTGGGAATATTGCCGTAGTTATATATACCCAAGGAAGCTACCCTTTAGGAACTTCCATCAGGACGACATGGCTTGAGCCCAAAAAGAATAATTTTTCGTATTGGCGTTCACTTTACGGTAGTCCACACACATCGGAACATACCGTCTGCTTTCTTTACTAGTACGATCTGAAAAGGAATAAATTATATTAAGTACATCTTCCCGTTTGTTAACATCTAAATGATCTAACCTACTTTAAATATCTCCAAATTTTGCATATTTTCACCCAATGCATCCGAAGGAAACTGACACCCTAACTCGTCATAGTCCTCGGGAGGCACATCCAATACCACAGACACAGGCTCGGATACTATCGCTAATGGATCACCTTGCTTACCAATATAAGTTTTCAGACAATTAACATGAAATTTTCTACATTTACGGCTTGAACCGGGAGCTTCAATTTCATAGTTAACCTCTGACAGGTTCCTTAAAACCTTCCAAGGGCTCTTATATCTTGGTTCGAGAAAACTATCTGGGTCCTTACTCCCCTGGTTCAAATGACCGTACCTTTACCTTTTTGTCAAAGTTGTTCTTCATTACAGACTGGGACCATTCCAAATTTTCCCTGGCAAACTTCAAGGCACTAATCATTCTTCCCTTCAAGTCTTCCACAAATGTTTTCTTTTTCACTGACTAATTTTTATGCCTGATATTATAAAAATCACTGACCTCCCTTATCGTGCAATAAGAACTTGCACCACGGCCCTACAAGGGTCGTAACATATTTAGCGACCGTGACGGGATTCGAACCTGCAATCTCCTGTCACGGTCGCCAAATATGTTACGACCCTTGTAGGGCCGTGGTGCAAGGTCTTTTTGCACGATAAGAGAGGTCAGTGATGAAAACAGTATTCGGCATAAAAACTGTTTCAGTTGAAACGAAAACGCTTGGGAAAACTTAACAATATTTATTGACAACAATTTTTAGAAAAGTCAACCTTGTGACTACCTAACAATTTGAATTAACCACTTACAACTAACCATTGATAACTAACACTTAACAAATAACAATTATTAATTAACAACTAACAACATGAACATTAATGCCTAAAAAGGCGCACACCGAGACAGGGCTTATTATTAACAAATAACAACTAACCAAATTCCCCAACGGGTGATACCACACTCTCAACGAGAGAGAGTCTAATATTTAAATGTTTATCACTACACTGTCAACAAGAGAGAGGCTAACAGTTAAATAATTATCAAGAAACAAAAAAAAAAGAAAAAAACAATAAAAATTCTCACACTCTTTGGGGCTTGATAAAAAACACCCACAGCTCCAAATAAAGTAGCGACTCCAATCACACTCAGCTACTGTAGGGAGTGCAGCTCCGTAGGACTCCTCATCAAAGGTAGAAAAATGGAGTACCAATAAAGAAAAAAATGGAAAATTATCTTTCCTACTTGGCAACTGCCTCCCTACATGACACCACGAGCTCCAAGGCTCCCGCAGCTGACCATGGCGAAGATGCGTCGATGGAGGAGTCTCTCCTGGGTCCACCTTGAAAGCCGGTATTCTAGCGTCAGCACTGCGGACCGCAGACGAGAATAAACAGGCAATGCAAGACACCGCAGTTGGCAGAAATGCACCTGCAAAAAGCCTTCGACCGTTGGTGTCGCAATCCTCTTAAAAGCTCACCCAAGCCAGCTGCTGAAGTAGGTCCTGGAAACCTTGAGCTCGAACTGTTTACTTTTGCAATCAAGTTCCTCACAAGTAAACGCAGGTGTCTCTTCTCACCAAGGACTCGAAAAACACAAAAAGAAACAAGCGTTAAACTAGACACTTATAAATCTTTAAACGAGTGGGGAGGAGGTTAAAGCAACACTTCAACAGAAAAAAATTAAATTTACAATTAAAGCCTTATAAAATGAAATTTAATGCTAATCTTACATAAAACAAAAATGCAGTAACAAGGCTGACAAAAATTAGAGCAAAAATTACGTTAATACATAATACCCTTCATTTAAAAGAAAAATATTTGTCAACATAGTAAAACAAACATAATACTTTTAAGGCTAATTCTTAAACAAATTGAAGTTTTAAATACAAAAGAAATAAATGATTTACAAGAGATAAACAATCAAAAGGCAAAATAAAAGTGTTGTACAAGTAAAAAACAATAGTAGCATTAGAACAAGAAAATAAAACATACATAATACATGTTATCAATGTATTAAAGCTTCAATGAATTATAGGTTTGAACTATTCGGACACTATGAGTGCTATAGGGCAAATTTATTTTATCCATGCCATCGGGACTTTCCGTCAAAATGCTTGTATCTGCAGGAATTGTGGAATTGCTATGATCACTTACTAGAGACTGGTGTCCTTTTTTAGAGTTCACATATAATTTCTCATCCAAATAATCACGCACACTAGGCAATTATAATGTTGATTGTTGAGATGGCGATGAGCTATTTGACAGCGAGAGATGTTTTGCATTACGTCTGTACAGAGAACCGTCAGATTTTGTAACCATATAGGATCTAGGATAATTTGTTTTGGAATATATTGTCACGGCCTTCCAACTTGATTCATCATCTGTTTTCATACGGGCTGGCTGTCCAGGTTGAAATTGATCATCCCGATGACTATAAGGATATGCCATTGTTTGCTTATATTTCATGTCTGTTGTACGAACAATTTCATCACTAGGCCATCCTCGCTTTAAATGGGTGGCTACAGTTGATATAACAGTGCGTATATGACGACCAAACATGAGCTGAGCTGGTGCTACTCCAGTTGCAGAATGTGGTGTTGAATGATAAAGCATTAATGCAACAAAATGGTCCTATTGTTTCAAGCATTTTTTTTTTTTTTTTGCTATTTTTTATGGCTGCTTCTGCTTCACCATTGTTCTGACTAGAATATGAGCTACTAACAGTACATATGAAGTCATAATCTTCACTAAATTCAGCAAATTAGTTGCAAACAAATTGTTTTCTTCCACCGCTGACTTGAGACCTTGTCCAGTTGTGTTTGAGGGTAAGTCCTACAATTGTTGAGTCCGGTACTCGTTTATTTGAGAGCTGCCCCCAACTTTGCCTTTTTGTCTTTTCAAAAGGAAATTGTCAAAATTCTCTTGTTAATCATTTAACCAAGAACCTTTTTCAATTATATTTGAGGGTTGGCAAAAAAAGAAAAAAAAAACGGATTTTGAAGCAAAGCGAAAAATCAATTTTTGGGTGAGATAGCCATGTTGTCCTGGTGGAAGGTTCCATTAGGCAGCTATCTAAGGGATATTTAGCTAAAGTGATACTCCCAGAGAATTGACCATAGGTCTCCAGAATTCTAACTCCTGGTGCGAGTATCCTTTAAGAAAATTCTTAAGGATATCGCATAATATCAGGGGACATATTTCTTGATACGACACATAGCAATCTTCACCCCGAATAGAGTTTTCGCTTTGAGGGGAAAGTGTGGCGAAAATGAAGGGGATCCGTCATCAATGTTACCCGGTGGATCCCCTTCCCGTACTACTACAGCGCCAAACATGACGACCCATTCCTTTTTGCAATTAAGCATGGATGGCTACAGATAGAGTAGTTTCGGGTGGGGAATGTTACATACATATATTCCTTTTCTTAGGAAAGGAAGGTGGGTCCATCTGGACGACATGGCTATCTCACCCAAAAATAGATTTTTCGCTTTGCTTCAAAATCCGTTTTTTGGGCTCAGCCATGTCGTCCTGATGGAAGCTTACCAGAGAATTACTTGAAAGTACTGTATCTGTGGGTTTGTATAAGTACCTTAACCTTGAGTCAGCTTCTATAAGGTCACCCAGATCACATAGATATATGACGGTACCGTTATTCGTCATATCCGCTAAGCTTGGAACAATCTTAGGGCTTCCTGCCCTCTGCAGGGAAACTGTCAACTCTGACTATAGAAGTGAAAAGGTTTGTAATTAACTTACTATTATTATGTTCACACGTATAGGCACCTTCAAGTGTATACATTATTTTTAGGAAAAGTAAGTAAGAAACTCTGACTAGTTTTATTCAGCTACTTATTTGGCGAACATAAATATAACAACGAATGTATTAAAATAGAATCATATCCTGTACAGCCAACGTTCTAAAGGTACATATATATTTATCACCTGTAAGGGAAGAAATATACAGTGGAACCTCTACATCCGAACGTATCTACATCCGAATTTTCCAACACCCGAAGTAAAATTCGAGCAAATTTTTGACTCTACACCCGAATTTTATTTCGACACAAGAAGTAAGCAATTTTCGTCGTACCGGTTGTATCCGAATTTTTCGACACACTAAGTACAATTCAAACACGTTTTTTCGACACCCGAAGTAAACAATACTCGTACGCGTAGTCGGTGCTCATAGCACCTGATGTGTTTTTTATTTCCGCCGATAGAAGGCAGCACTTTGACCTCGGAGGGACCCTCAATTAGCGTGGCTTGGGACATTCTTCTGTTCTCGTCGGCTTCGTGTGGTTGTGCCCTGTGCGTTCTTCTATTAACTGTGTTTTAATCGTGATTTTTTACGTTCATCCTTTTACGGTATTTTACGTAAATCATGGGTCCTAAAAGGCTTAGTTTCGCAAGTGGTAGTGGTAGTGGTAAGAAAAGGAATAAGGGAATGCTTTCTTTAGAAGTAAAGCAAGGAATTATTGAAAAGCATGAGCGTGGCGTCCGTATGAGTGAACTTGCAATAGGTTCGGCGCAAATAAAAGAGGTGTTAGGAAAATATCAAGACGTGGTCGACTTCATCGACAAATACCATCCAAAGAAATTGCAGGTTTGTCGTGTATTTGCGCAGTTTGATGATGTTTCCCTAACTTATTTTCGAAACATTCTGAAAAGCTGTACCAAGCAACTTTCTATCGATAGCTTCTGTAAAAAAACTACGAAGCGAACTCGTGATGAAGAGGAAGGAAGTGGTTCAAAGAAAACAGCAAAGAGTGAAGAGAAAAAAATTCAATGAATTTTAAGTGTAGAGAGTGAAAGTGATTAAAATTAATCATCAAAAAGAAAAAAAGAAAATGTAAAAAAAAATATAAAATATAAAAATAAAAAAATAAATAAGCTAAGTTATGTTAAAGTTCACTTAGTGTAAGTTAGAATAAGTTACGGTAGTGTACGATTATCGTAGTTAACCTCTCTACCTCCTCGCTGCCCGTCCATCTCCTCTCTGCGTAGCAAGACCAACAACACCTGCGCTGGAGTTTCTAAGGTAAAGTGACGCTAAAAACCCGTTTCTTATTTATAATTTTTTGATAATTCTTCTTTTTTACATGTCTATTATCTAATTTAGTGTGCATTATTCTCATGGGAAATTATGTGTAGTAGTTTATTAAGAAGTTATCATAGGTTTTTGGGCTCAACCACGTATTAATCCTATTTCAATGCATTCTTATGGGAAAATCGTTTCGACATCCAAACATTTTCTACATCCGAAGTCGGCTGTGGAACGGATTAAATCCGTATGTAGAGGTACCACTGTATTATTAAAACATTGCCACTCGAAATCATTGTAAAATTATTAAGATAATTTCACTATAAATGTTGGATGAATTTCAACACTGCGTACGAGTGTACACACGGCACTGGTGTTATTGGTTTGATTCTACACCTATAAAGAACAGTCCCAGGGGCACCAGGGTGACCCTTAATAAAAGGTATTACACTGAGAGGTGTTAACACCTTTTCACCCAAACTGTCTAGTCCCAAACAGTTTACTGTTCATCGCACCACTAGACGACAGGTTTTATAACACTACCTGCCGCCACCACAAAGTGTTTCAGCTCATGCACATGTTTCGTATAATGGTTATAGAAAACTCTAGAGGATTTCCAAACAGTGTATGAGTGGAGTCTATCAAAGTCCATATACTGAAAAAAGTTCAGCGAGGAAGCAATTTTTCTCGGATCATGACTTGCGGGTTTAGTGTCAGGATCCGCTCTTTGAATGAAGTAGGTGAGCTTCGCCCTCAGTTGTTTCAGGGATAAGTTTGATCCTGAGGTTTCGCCCATGAAGAGCTGTCCTCCCTTGAAGTCTGAAGTTCTTCGAAGATAGACCTTTAGACACTACTGGACATAGACATCTTCCTTCAGAGGGCAGATTCTCCAGGGACCCCACCTCTTGGTGGGTAGCTCGTTTTTGGCGAGAAAGGTAGGATCGGGAAAAAAAGATTCAGTTCTCCCACTTCTCTGAACTGAATATGGCCCTCGTCTCTTGATAGGGCTACTATTTCACTAACTCTAACCCCTTAGGCTATAGCGAACAAAAATATCACTTTTTGTGCTAGATCCTTTAGGGAGCAATCTTAATTGTTCAAGTTTGAAGCATAGTGCAAGACTTTGTCCAAAGACCATGAAAAGGGCTTTGGAATGGCTGCTGGTTTAAGTCTAGCGCATGCCTTCGGAATCTTGTTGAAGATTTCGTTCGACAGGTCCACCTGGAAGGCGTATAGAAGAGGTCTAGTCAAAGCTGACTTACACGTAGTTATCGTGGTGGAAGCCAAGCCTTGTTCATGAAGGTGGATGAAAAAGGACAGGCAGAAGTCTATCAAGATTTCCATCAGCTTTTTTACTTTAACAAAAGAGACCCACTTCTTCCAAGACGATTCATATTGTCTTCTGGTTGATTTTGACTTGTATTCTTTTATAAAGTCGATACTGTCTTTCGAGATCCCAAATCTTTTCTTGACTGCTAAGGCAAGAAAATCATGAGATGAAGGCTTTGGGTTTTCAGTGATGAAGCGAAGACAGTCGACTTCTGAACCAGTTGGGATAGAACTGGGTTCGGTAGAGGAAACAGCCTCAACTTCAGTTCTTTCATCAGAGGGAATCAATTGCTCTTGGGCTCGAGGGACATAGCGTCCATCACTTCTGCCCGAGGGTCCTCGTATGGGGCTACGTATCGAGGTAGTTTCTTGTTGTCGCTCGTTGCGAAGAGGTCAATCTGTAGTTCTGGGACTTTTTCCAAGATGAAGGAGAATGAGTCTGTGTCTAGGGACCATTCTGACTCTATCGGTTTTAGCCTGGATAGAGCGTCCGCTGTCACATTGCGGAACCCTTGTAGGTGAACTGCTGATAAGTGCAATCTTTTCTTTCTTGCCAAGCGAAAGATGTTCAACATCACGTGGTTGATGTAGGGTGATCTCGAGCCTTGTCGGTTCAGACATCTCACTATCATATTGGTGTCCAAAACCAGCTTGATGTGGGCTGACCTGTGATGGGATAGCTTCTTCAACGTCAGGAGGACTGCCATGGCCTCTAGGCTGTTGATGTGAAACGTCTTGAACAGGGATGACCAGGTCCCTTGAGCTTTCCTTTGATGGGAATAACCTCCCCATCCTTCCGTCGAGGCATCCGCGTGAATGACTACCGATGGTTGAGGTGGTTGTAAGGGAACAGTCGTTGCTAGGCTCTTGACATTAGATCTTGAATCCCAGATGTTCTAGGAACTGGATCACTTTCGTGGTTGCCTGCAGACAAGCAGTCTTGGATGCTGCCCACACCAGCCAGTTGTCCAGGTATGCAGCTACCTGAACGCCTTCTAATCGTAGCTGTTGTACGACTGCGTCCGCAAGTTTCGTGAAGATCCTTGGGGCTATGTTTAGTCCAAAGGGCATGGCTCTGAAGACATACTTTGGCTTTTGTAGCTTGAATCTTAGGTAGGAGGAGAGGGGGCGACTGACTGGAAGGTGCCAGTAAGCATCTGCCAGGTCTATTGAGACTGTGTACGCCCCTTTCGGTAACAGGGTTCTTATGTGTTGTAGGGTAAGCATCCGGAACTTGTTGTTTTCGATGAACTTATTGAGTGGAGACAAGTCTAGAATGACTCTGAGTTTGTCTGAGTCCTTCTTGGGAACACAAAACAGCCTTCCCTTGAATTTGATGGACTTTGCTTTTCTTATAACCTTTTTGTTCAAGAGTTCTAAGGTATATTCCTCCAGTAAGGGTTGGAGTGTTGGAAGAACTGAGGAATAAAAGGTTGAGAACTGTTCCATTTCCATCCTAGTCCATTCTCGATTAGGCTGTGGGCCCAGGGATCGAAGGTCCAACGATCCTGAAAGTGGAGGAGTCCCTCCTACCTGGAGCATCTCATTGCTTAGATGGTCCAGAGGGTTTGCCACCCTGACTACGTCCTCTCCTACCTCGTGAGGGGTTTCTTTAGGAGCCCCGTCTAGATCCTCTTCCTTTCGGGCGAAAGGTAGTGGTGTGCCTCTCAAAACCTGGGTTGAAGGCTGGTGACTGGGCTACCAGCTTTTGAGGCACCACTTAGAAGGTGGTTTGTGGTTGAGCAACCACTTGGGGCACCGTGGTCTTGGTGATTGCGGGATGTTGCACAGGTCGAGAAGGCAGTCTTAGCTTCTTTGTTTTCCTCTTAGGTTGGGGACCAGCATCAGGGGAAGATTTTCTCTTAACAGAGATGCCCCACTTTTGGAGAAGATTCCTATTCTCTGTGGCGGCTTTGGCGACTACCTCTTGGACTACTTCCTTTGGGAAGAGGTCCTTGCCCCAGATACAGGAAGTGATCAGCTTCCTGGGTTCGTGTTTGACTGTTGCATTGGCAAACACAAACTCCCTGCAGGCTTTCCTGGCCTTCCCAAAAGCGTACAAGTCCTTAACTAGGGTGGCCATGTGCATCTTGGCCAGGACTGTGTACATGTCTGGGGTGCTAGCAACGCCTGCGCATATCTCCATGCAGTTCTGGAGGGAAAGAGAGGCGGCTAGTCTCTCTTTTGTCTCCTGTTCTCTTCTCAGGAGAAAGTCTGACAGCTTCGGGAGGTTCTCACTGAACTGCTGTCCTGCGATGTCCGCGTCGAGCTTCGAGACTGAGAATGTTAGGTGAACCTCGTTCCAATCCTTCTCATCAGTGGGCAAGGCCAGAGACAATGGCTTACACTCCTCTAGCATAGGACATGGTTTGCCTGCATCAATTGCTTTCAGCACACTATGGAGAGCTTTCATTGAGAAGGGGAAAGCTCTTGATGAAGGAGCAAGAAAAGTAGGGTGTTTCTTGCCCAGCGCAGTAACTCTAGAGTTGGTATACCCTGCCCTCTTCAGGCTACTTGCCAAGAGAGCATGTGCCTTGTCATGGTCGAAAACCATGACTTCCTTGGGTTCCGTCTCTTCCCTAGACGCCGGCTCTCTCTTCAGCCGGATGAAACATTCCGGGTAAGCCGCAAGGTTTGGCCAGAATTGGATGTCGTCCAGGGGGATGGCCCCCATCTTCTCCGAAATGTAGTTTCCCATTCATCATGGGCATGAACTCTGCATACCTCCAGGGATTGGTTTCGGAGCATGTTGGCAGGTCAGACACTTTAGGTCGCTTGTAAGACCCACGAGAAGCGACTATGCGTGTAGAACACTACACCACGAGTGCAGCTACATTCTGAATATCGGCGTTCTACTAAGGGTGAAGTCAAACACTCTTCCTCTGATTTGTTCATATATTCCATCAAAGAAGCGAGGTTTGATGCTGCAAACAAAAGCAGCAATAATTATACAAAAAAATAATGTAAATATTCATGTAAATACAATATATATACTGTAAATATTATGTAAATACAAAATAATATAAATGATGTAAAATACAATACAATAATTCCTCAGGTAAGTATCACTTAACATAAAAAATAAACTTACATTTTCCAGACGCCGATTCTAATACTAAATTCACAGATAACCACTGGTAGAAGTTGCTGTACAACCAGAAGCATTCAGCCTCCTAGCTAACAGCAACACCGGTCACTTATTACTATGAGTACACTGGGCAGCTCAGCACACCACAGATACTGCAGAACCACAGCATGCACAAATACCATGTGCTTTCCAGAGCCTGCCCATGCTGAACTAAACAAAGGCGGGCATAAATCGCGGCCTTTTGGGCAGATGCCAACAATAACAATACAATATTTTTCAGTACCAACTCAATACTTCTTTTTCATACAAAAAAGTAAACAAAAAATGTATACAGTTTTCCATTCAATGGAAATATTTAATTCAAAATAGTGCACATATGTATATCATTAAATTACAAAACAAACATCAGGCAATCCTGATGCTCGCTTGTCCCCTCATCCTTATCATCAACAAAGAAAACGTGTAGCCCCAACTTAACTAGATACGTAAAACGCTGTGGCATATCCTACAATGCGGGTTGCTTCACGGAATTCTTTCTGCATATCAACGTTTTCCTTACGTAGAGAGTCCACTAGTTGTGTGATATGGGTCATAGCCGCTTGGCCTAGCGGGTCTAATGGAGGGGTTGGAGTCGAAGAAGTTGACAGCACAGGCTGGAATGCCGACGCAGACAGAAGAGGGTCCTCCGCTTCTGTCGACTCCAGATCTTTGTCATCTCCAGGTGGTTGGGCCACCTCTTCATCAGGATCTTCTTGAAGGAGATCCTTTTCGGTGTCCGAGGACACTTCAGACATCCTCTCCTGATGGATGTCCATGCCTTTGAGAGCTTCGTTGATGTCGGCCTCAATTGCAAATTGTATGCAAGGACGCCTGGGTCGTGCCTGAGGTACGACAGCATCAGCTGTTGCCTTTGGGAACAGCTTGCTTCTCATTAGCTCGCTTCAGTAGGTACGGTCTCGGAGAGTTCATCTGGAACCCTCGTACCCACTTCCGAAGCTTTTCCCTCGCAGCATCCCTCGACTCCGTTGACTTGGGATCGCCGAAACCCTCGGTCATCAAGGCCGAGCAGACGTTGCAATCCTTGGGATCCCAATATCTCGAGGTTTCAGTTGCGATGGAGCAGGCAGCATGAGACCTGCACATGGTGTGACCACAAAAGTTCTTACTCTTGTGGTTGCAGTACATCACCTCGCACTTCACCTTGGTCTCCTCCTGTAAAGAAAGGAAAAGGTGAAATGAGTATGGGGTAATTTATCATACTAATAAATATGTTCATGCAGACAATTAGCACTGCT
Organism: Palaemon carinicauda; assembly: GCF_036898095.1. Taxonomy (NCBI): domain Eukaryota; kingdom Metazoa; phylum Arthropoda; class Malacostraca; order Decapoda; family Palaemonidae; genus Palaemon; species Palaemon carinicauda. Next base: position 4,362,496 of record NC_090738.1, on the reverse strand, counting down.
ATTATCATTATAGCTTAGGATAGTAAGCTAGAAAGAAAATAGGAAAGGCACATATCTGTGTCTCCTGTCCAGGCAATTGCTGTGACCTCCCTCAATATCAATATTTAGGATTTCCTTATCAGGGAAAAACTAGGTTGGAAGAGCTCTACTCTAGAGTTAAAGTTAGTGTATACTAGCACTAACCCTTCCATAAAGGAATATTAATATTGTAGGATAAGAATATTAAGTTCTGATGACCTATGGCTTATCAGAATATTGAAGGAATATTTCACTTCAGAATTATAAGTGGTCTCAACAATATTCTGTTGGAAAATATATACCACTGTATATTTTATACTATAGTTTTCTAACTGCAGTATGTGCTATACTGCAGAAATACTGGCTACTGTATAATCTATACTGTAGTTCTGCCGGCCTGCTGCCGGCTAGGCTAGTACCTGACGGCACTAGCTGACAGAGAGAGAGAAAGCATGGAGAGAAGGGCTACCGTATTTTTATGGTTTAGGACAATAAATAGGGTTGTAGGGACTACTGTTCTTACTGCCTTCTTCCAGAATAAGGATTCAAATGGAAAGGGGAATGTAATCATTCTGGCTTCCATCCAGCCACAGAATCTGTTGCTAGCTGCTCTGCAGGTTCCAGGGTTTATGGATGGCAGTCCAAGAGAGGACTGAAGAACACTCAAAGTCATAAGGGTCTCCCACCGGCAGCTGTCATGGCCGGCACAACCTTTCCCGGAGCCTTGCGTCCATTAGGGGGAAGGTCAAAGCAGCAATCAAGCCTCCTTTGTAGGAGCCCGGCCGGCATCGCAATCCACCCGGCAAGCGGGGAGATTGTATCACACTGACCAAAAATGTTGCGACGGCTAGGCCATCACTAAAGGAAGAAGGTAGCACGTCTGCCTCCCACTTTCGGTCACAACTCAGAAACATAGTTTCCATACCGGCGCCGTCTTGGGAGGCAGAAGAATATCGATTCCTCAGCCCAAGATCTTGCCTGATAAAAGACATGCCTTCTAGACCACAAGGGAGAAGGTGGCGGCAATTGTACTACCACTTTCGGTTGTGGACTAGGGAAGCCGGGCTTCCTTTGTCTGCAACTGTAAACCGGCAGGGGAGTGACTATTCCCCCTTCAGTAGAGTTGCCGACATCAAGACTGAATACTCTGAGTTACTGTCGTAATTCAAAGCCGGGATACTCACCGGCAAAGAGGGAAGACAGAAAAACACTAGCCTACTCAAGCCAGAGTACTTTACTCTATGGCAAGCCCAAGATAGGGTTGTCGCCTAATGGCGACACTCAGAGGGAAGGTAGGGTTTACCCTTAAATCTTGAAAAGAGACGAGTATCGAATTATATAAGTAATTCTAGGAGATATACTATCTCCTACTGAATTGATAAAACGATACAAGAGGGTAAACAGGGATAATGTTCGAAAGTATACTAAATGCATTAGCCTAGCCTAGCGAGAGTTGAGATCTCGGCTACGCTACGTCACAGAGACTCTATCGTATACGATCGAATCATTTCATAGAAGAGAAAATATTCGTGCATGATCTTATCTTCACTAGTATAATTTTGCCTAAATAGCTATAATTCATTAAAGCTAATTATCGGCAACGTCGTTCTACTGACTAAATAAAGCATGTGTGGCAAACGACAGCATCCAAAATGGCGCCTCCAGTGGACGGCTATGCTCCGATAAACACATCTAAATTATGCTAATTTCACTGTGAGAAGGGTGCTAAAAATTATACACAGGAAAGATTAAATACTCAACTTTCCAAAGGCTGAAGATGCTGAAGAATGCATGATAAATCCCAAATATTAGTAACACAACACCGAGAGCAAGCGGGAGATACACCGTGCTTAATACGCTACTAACATAGGAATGGGTCGCCATGTTTGGTGCTGTAGTAGTACAGGAATGGGATCCACCGAGTAACCTTGATGACGGCTCTCCTTCATTTTCGCCACTCTTCCCCCTCAGAGCGAAAACTTTATTCGGGGTGAAGAATGCTATGTGTACGTCCCCTGATATTATGCGATATCCTTAAGAATTTTCTAAAAGGATCTTCGCGCCAGGAGTTAGAATTCCGGAGACCTATGGTCAATTCTCTGGGAGTATCACTGTAGCTAAATATCCCTTAAAAAGCTGCCTAAAGGAACCTTCCATCAGGACGACATGGCTGAGCCAAAAAATGTTCAACTTTTTTTAAATGAAGTTGTTGGGGGGAGTGGAAATGCAGCAAGCCCTCGCTGACTTTGGCGTCTTGTTCATGCAAGTTCGAGTGCACGTCTTGTCCAGTATGATAGTGATTGTCCAGAGGTGGTCGGCTAATCTCAACACCCACTAAGGAATTTTTGTGAAGTTGTTAACGGAAGCTGATCGCTGCTTGAAATAAACAACTTGAAATGACAGCATTCTACAGACCAATGCCAAAAATAGTTGACGTGAAAAAGTATTTGTGCAATATTTTACTCTTAGTTCTGATATATATATATATATATATATATATATATATATATATATATATATATATATATATATATATATATATGCAGTGAAACCTCTGCATACGATTGCCTTTACATACGATTGTTCCAACATCCAAAGTAAAAATCGATCAAATTTTCATCTCGACACCCGAAGTCATGCTCCAACATCCGACGTACTGTAGATCTTGTTTACGCCGGTAAAGGGCAGCACGTCGGAGGGACGCCATTGAGCGTCGCGTAGGTCAGTTCTCTGTTCTCGTGCGCATCGTGTGGTTGTCCTCTGTTCGGTCTGTTATCAACAGTGCTTATTATCTTCCTTTTCTCACGTTTCATTTTTTAATTTTATGTATAATCATGGGTGCTAACAAGCTTAGTTTCGGTTCAGGTATTAGTAGTGGTGAGAAAAGGAAGAAGGCAATGCTTTCATTAGAATTTAAGCAAGAAATTATAGAAAAACATGAGCGCAGTGTGGGTGTGAGTGATCTGGCTAAACAATATGGCCAGAATAGGTCTACAATCTCGACTTTCATCAAGCAGAAGAAAGCCATTAAAACAGTCAAACCATCGAAGAGGATCAAAGTTAAGCAAAGAAAACTAAGATTGAGAGAGAGAGAGAGAGAGAGAGAGAGAGAGAGAGAGAGAGAGAGAGAGACGATGTTTATTGTCGAGCATGCAATAAAACAAGCTGAATAAGTGAATCCTCAAAATAAGTTCTAAAAAGTTATCATTAATATCTCTCTCTCTCTCTCTCTCTCTCTCTCTCTCTCTCTCTCTCTCTCTCTCTCTCTCTGTCAAAATCCTATTTGAAGACAGGCAAATCTAGTGAGTTTATCTGGTCTTTAATGAGAGAGAGAGAGAGAGAGAGAGAGAGAGAGAGAGAGAGAGAGAGAGAGAGAGAGAGAGAGAGAGAGAGAGAGAGAGAGATTAATGATAACTTTTTAAAACTTATTTTAAGGATTCACTTATTCAGCTTGTTTTATTGCATGCTCGACAATAAACATCATCTTCATCTCTCTCTCTCTCTCTCTCTCTCTCTCTCTCTCTCTCTCTCTCTCTCTCTCTCTCAGTGTTCTTTTATTACAAAGAAGTTTCATATGTAAGTAATGAAAATTAAACATCAAAAAGAAAAAAATGTGAAAAAATGTAAAATATAAAAAAAGAAAAAATAAATAAGCTAAGTTAGGTTAAAGTTCACGTTGTGTAAGTTAGAGTAAGTTACGGTAAGTTATCGCAGTCACCATCTATAGCTCCTCGCCGACCGTCCGTCTCCTCCTGCGTAGCAATTCCTACACCTGCGTTGGCCTGTGTCTAAGGTAAAGTGACAATAAAAACCCCATTTTTATTTATTATTTCTTTATAATTATTCTTTTTTACATGTCTCTTATATAATGCAATTGTATTATTGTTATGTGTAATTATGTGTAGTAATTTATTAAGGAGTTATCATAGCTTTTTGGCCTGTAGAACGAATTATACAAATTACAGTGTATTCTTATGGGAATATTTACCCCAACATACGATTGTTTTAACATACGAAGCAGGTTCCGGAATGAATTAAGATCATATGTAGAAGTTCCACTATATATATATATATATATATATATATATATATATATATATATATATATATATATATATATATATATATATATATATATTAATATTCAAAAGCACATGTTTAATGTGTTAGTATTCATACTGCGTATGTATTAATATTGCGGTCCTATATTATAAGATTTAAGAAGGCTACTTGAATGATAAATTACGCAAAACATAGATATCATCATCATCATCATCATCATCTTCTTCTACGCCTATTGATGCAAAGGGCCTCAGTTAGATTTCGCCAGCCATCTCTATCTTGAGCTGATAATTCAATACTTCACCATTCATCATTTCCTACTTTGCGCTTCATAGTCCTCAGTCATGTAGGTCTGGGACTTCCAACTCTTATGGTGCCTTGTGGAGCCCAGCTGAACGTTTGGTGAACTAATCTCAGTCAGTTGGTTGTGAAGTCTTGGGACACGCTGTTGCAAGGAAAAAGCCATGGAAATATGGACATATCTATACTCAATAGATATGTCATTTGGCTTGCACTATTTTGAACGTCACCTTTAATACTTAAACCGTACGTCAAAACATACATTCAAAATTTTGTCCCATATGCCAGGATAATTCCTTGGTACTTTTAATAAAAAAAAGTGCCATGTTGAGTCCTTTCTCTTAATTACCAGCAACTTATTAGCGGTGTTGGCATTGTAATTTTGTTTCACGGTCCTACATTGAATTATATGAACACCATTGTCTTCAACAGCTCGGAATATTCACAAATTAAAAACGAAAAATGTTTCACGGCGTAATGGCCGATCAAAACTTTCAAGATATCACCGGCTACCAACCTTTTTCAAAAATGGTTAAAATGTCGACATTTTCAAATATTTCCATGGCTACAAATGGTTACAGCTTACAAAATAAAAAAAAAATCGCCTTAATATGAAGAAAAAAATTATTCTTCACCACCAACTCACCTTCAACACCGTTCTTATTCAGATCCAGAACTGTGGTGAGTTTTTCGATGCAGGCTGCAGGAGATGGTGCTTTGGCCAATCAGAGACCTCCTCTTTGTCAGACATTTCTTTTGCCCTCTCTTATTGGCTGAGAACTTTGTTATCTACCAAGAAGCATAGGAAGAGCCCTTCCTATTTCCTGGAGGGATTTCTATTTTTGTCAAGAGATTTCTTATTTAAGCATTTTATTTTCAAAACCATAAATTTCGCCTTATATGCATCATCGTATATGTATATAAAAGGGATTTTGATGTAGGAAAAATCTATTTTTGGGTGAGATAGCCATGTTGTCCTGATGGAAGTTCCCTTCGGCTGCTTCCTACTGTATAATATTTCTGCGAGTGATATTACAAGAGAATTACCGTCAGGTATCACAGGGTTCCAACCCCCGGAACGACTATACGTAGATATCGTGTATAATCAGGGATGTATCCTAAGAAAGCCATAGATATCTGCACCCCTAACAGACTTTGCCCAGTCTAATCCACTAAGGCGAAGGATAAGTGAGGAGCTGTTACATATCCTATCACCTTTCGGTGCTCCCATACGTCTCTGGTGCTTCATTCCCCATCACAACGGAACTACTGTGAAAAAGAAGCATCCTACGAGGAATTGGGCTTAAGCCATGTCGTCCTGATGGAAGTGTACCAGAGAATTACCTATTACTCGGTAGGAGGCCTTGAATAAAGGTCCCCATACCAAAATGCTCTAACCGGATTACTCCATCAAAGCATAGGTATCAATCTCCACCTTCATTCCTGAACCATAATAAAGCTGTATTTGAAAAGTATGATGACCTGTTAAGGAGATAGATCCTGTTCAGATCATCACCTTCCACCATCTAAAACCGTAGTAAGCTCAGTGAGTAAAATGTATGGAACAAAATACCAAACATAAATAAAATTTAGCATGTTCAGGAAGGATAAAAAAATAAAATGTTGCACTAATTTTATTGGCACTAAAATGAAATTAGGGCTAGAAATAAAAGGCATGCATTAATTTATAGTCTTTTATTTACAAAAACTAGAGCAAATAATTATTACAATTAATATAAGCATAGAGATCCTGTTTTGTACCCAGCCATACACCCCAAATATATTTGTACACAAGGTGTCATGAGGGAAAATTTATTTTAAAACCTGTCATAAAAGACTGGAAGGAGCTTATGACAAAATAAAACAACATAAGACAAATGGTAAATATATAGTCTTATAAATAAACACATAATTTGAACTATAGTCTAACCCATACTAAAGTACGTATACTATAGTTAAACAGGTATATATGACATTCAGAGATACGATAATGAATCCTGAAAATAAAAAAAAGAATTGTTAATGATCCTGAAACAAAAACCCACAGTTTACTCATTAAAAGAAATAAGCTCGAAGAATGCCCAGGGACGCACTTGAGGGCTACGTCGCTGCAGCAGGTTTGATAACACTACCCACAGCCACCACAAAATGACGTATTTCTTCCAATTGTTTCAGATAATGCTTGAAGAACACCCTGGTGGACTTCCAACCAGTATATACCTGTAGACCCTCAAAGGACATATACTGAAAGAAGTTCAAAGAGGAAGCCCGTTTCATAGGCTCATGACCCGATGGCATACTAGCCGGGTCCGCGCTTATAAAATATGCCATCTTCACTCTCACTTGTTTCAGAAACAAATCTGATCCAACTGTTTCACCGTTAAATAACTGACCACCTTTAAAATGCTCTGTTCATAAAAGATAAGCCTATAAACACTGTACTGGGCACAGGGTAAGATCACTTACGAGGGTAACTATTTTCCACGGTCCCCATCGTTTAGAAGGAAGCTCATTCTTAGCCAGAAAAGTAGGATCAGGATATAAATTAACTTCATCGTTATCCGCAAATTCAATGTGACCCTCGTCTCTAGAGAGAGCCACAATCTCACTAGCACGAGCACCAGAATCCATGGCAATTAGAAAAAGGACTTTTTGAGTCAGATCATGCATAGACGCAGTTTGATTGTCAATTTCCGAAGCAAATTGTAACACTTTATCCAAAGACCAGGAGATCGGTTTCAGTGGAGCTGACGGTCTTAACCTTGCACAAGCTTTCAGAATCTTATTGAAGAGGTCTGAGTTGAAATCAATATCAAAAGCATATAGAATTGGTCTAGCAAGGGCTGACTTGTATGACGAAATCGTGGAGGATGCTTGACCTTGTGCATGTAAGTCAATCAAAAACCCCAAACAAAAATCCATGGTAATAGAATCTGGATTCTTGTCCTTAATGTACTTAACCCATTTCTTCCACTACGTTTCATACTGAATCAAAGTAGTGGAAGTTTTATAATTTTCTGCAAACGTCAACTTGTCACGTTGAATTTTGAACTTCTTTTCCAGAGCTAATGCGAAAAAATCATGAGATGAAGGTTGTTCGTTTTCCATGATGAAGCATAGACAATCTTCCTCTGTACTTCCTGGGACAGACTCGGGTTGGGCAACGGCACCAACTTGGTGTTCATTTTTGTCACCATGGGGTACCAGTTGCTCTTTGGCCATAGAGGAGCAACCAGGGCTGCTGTCCTGTTGAATGATCGAAGCTTGTCCAGAACCTTCATGAGAAGATTAAAGGGTGGAAACAGGTATATCCTCTCTCACTGATTCCAATCCAGGTTCATCGCATCCATGCTCACTGCTGCTAGATCTATATTTGGTGCTACAGAGCAGGGAAGTTTCTTGTTGAGACTCGTTGCAGACAGATCCACTTGAAGACCATGGACTTGATCCTGCACAAAAGAGAATGATTTTCCGTCTAGAGACCATTCCGTCTCTAGAGGGTGTGTCCGAGATAGGGAGTCCCCCATCACATTCTGTACTCCGTGAAGGTGGGGTGCTGACAGATGACACCTTTTCCTGTGAGCCAATGTAAAGATGGCAAACATTACATGATTTATTTGGGGAGACCTTGACCCTTGCCTGTTGATGCAATGGACTATTATTTTGCTGTCGAGGACTAAATAAATGTGAATGTTCTTCTTCAAGTGTAACTTTTTGAGGGACAAGAAGACTGCCATGGCCTCCAGAATATTTATGTGGAATTGTTGAAATTTCTGAGATCAACTGCCTTACACTTTCTTGAGAGGGGTATGACCCCCCCCCAACTTTTCAATGAGGCGGCGGTATGAAGAATCACTACCGGAGGAGGAGAGCGCAACGGTATTGTCTGTGAAAGACTTTTGGCAGTAGACCACGGTTGAAGTTGCCTTCGGAGTAACACCGGGGTCTTCTTCTGATGGTCACGGAGAGGTGTGGAGGCTCTCCGTTTCTAAACTCTGCTTGCATCCTTGAGCCATACTTTGAGGACAGGGTTCGTTACTGAGGCGTATTGCAAAGAGCCTAGAACCCTTTCCTGGCGTCGCCTGGTGGTCGTTCCCGACTTGATCAGAGACCGGACTGACTTCGCTATTTCTTTCCTCTTGGAAGTAGGTATGGACAGGAAATGAGACTGTAGGTTCCAATGAATCCCCAGCCACTGAAAAACCTGAGCTGGAGCCAGTCTCAACTTCTTGAAGTTGATCTGAAATCCTAGGGACTGCAGAAACTTGACAACTTGAGAGGTTGCTTCTGTGCACTCCCGTGCTGAGGGAGCCCACACTAGCCTGTCGTCCAGGTATGCCGCTACTTGAAGGCCTTTTTCCCGAAGTTGTTGAACAACTGCGTTGATACCTTTGTGAAAATTCTCGGAGCTATGTTGAGCCCGAATGGCATAGCTCTGAATACATAAGCCTTTCGCTCCAGGCTGAAACCAAGGTAGGGGGAGAAGCATCGACCTATCGGAAGATGCCAATAAGTGTCGGTAAGATCTAAAGAGGCGGTGTAAGCCTCCTGGGTAGCAAGGTCCGTATCTGTGAAATAGTCAGCATCCGGAACTTGTCGCACCGAACAAACAGGTTTAGACGGGACAAGTCGAGAATAGTTCGAGGAATGATCGAATCTTTCTTTGGCATGCAAAACAGACGACCTTGAAATCTCATAGATCTCGTGCAACGGATAACTCTTTTCTTTAACAGGTCTTGCACATATTGTTCCAGATGAGGTGTTGACTTCTGGAAAAATCTCCTGAGCTTTGGAGGCTGTTTCTTCCACTCTCAACCCAAGCTGTTGGAAATGACGCTCTGTGCCCAAGGACTGAATACCCACTGGTCCTTGAACAAGTTCAGCTGTCCCCCTACCGGAGTATCCTCATTGTTTGAGCTGAGGATGTGCACCCCTACTTCCTCTGCCGCCTCGATGACCATGACCTCTTGACCTGCCACCTTTGTCTGAGCGGCCTCTACCGCCTCTTTCTCTCTTAGGGGATCGAAAGGACGGCGACCCCTGCTCATACACCGGATTGAAAGCCGGAGACTGTGAGGTCACCGGATGAGGAACGGCAAAGACATTCTGAGGAGCATTGGTAGAGGAAGGTGCAAACGACCTCCTGAGATAGGTTGGTTTGCGAGACCTCTTTGGCTGAGGTCCTACCCCATTAGTGAATTTTCTATTTAAAGAAATTCCCCACCTCTGGAACAGGCTCATATTCTCGGCTGCAGCTTTCTCCAAAACCTCCTTCACTAAATTTTGGGGAAACAGATCCTTACCCCATATACAATCGTCGATGAGACGTTTTGGCTCATGACATATAGTAGCTGAAGCAAGATCATGTTCTCTACAGACTCTTCGAGCTTGAGAGAAAGCATAGATATCCTTCATAAAAGTAGTCAGATGAGTCTTAGCCAAGAGGGAAAAAAATGGGGCATCAGTAAAATTCCAAATCATCATTTCAATAAAGCACTGGAGAGACATCGAAGCTGATATTCTCTCCCAAGACTCCAATTCAGCTTTAAGGAGGTGTTTAGGAATCCTAGGCAATTTTTCATTAAATTGTCGACTGGCTACATCCTTATCCAGTTTACCTTCTGAAAAGGTAAACTGAACATCCATCCAATGGTCAGCCTCATGTGGAAGAACGAGTGACACAGGTCTGCATTCTTCCAACACCGGGAGAGATTTACCTTCTTGGATGGCCTTTTCCACAGCTATGAAACCTTTCGAAGCAAAAGGAAAAACCATTGTATCTGGAGCTACAAAGGTGGCTAACCTTTTACCAAAAGCACCTAGCTGTATGTTAATACATGCTGTCTTCACTTCCTTCGTGGCCAGGTGCTGGGCTCTGGTGTGTTCCAGAAGGATTGTTTCTTTCGGGATAGTGTCATCTCTCAATGGGACTCCTTCAGCCAACCTTACATAGTAAAAGGGATAGGCCTCAATATGTGGATAAAATTCCAGATAGGCTATCGGCCTGGAGCCAAACCCTTCCCCAATGTGGAGGATACCCTCGGAAAGTACCGCGTGACCCGCGTACCTCCAGGCATTCTGTTGAGTACAGAAAGGTAGCTGAGAAGGTAAGACTTTAGCCTTACCTGGGTCCTCCTGAGATTTCAAAGCCTGAATCTCCTCACGCAAGGCTTTGAACATCATTCTTTGATATTTGATATTGTTGAGTCCCTTCCATGTTAGCTAAGAGGGACATGTCAGCCAAAGTACTTGGGAATTTAGGGGGTTTTGGTTCTACAGCCTCAACGGGAGGAAGAGGAGGAACAGTAGCAGGCGTCGCACCCGACACGGAAGATGTAGTTGTAACCGTAGACAGAGAAGCTGCTGTGGTAGTAGTAGTTGAAACGCCCGAAATAACAGAGTCCCTTACAGACGCCACACTATCATCATCCAACTCAGGCAGATAAGAATCAGCCACCGGAGGGAAAGCTTCGTCACCATATTCCACGGTTGACAAAAGAGCAGATTCTCTACCCAGAGATAGAGAGGAAACCATAAACATGTTATCGAGGTTGAGGCTCATAGCACTTGAAGCCTCATCCACATGCAACTGGACGGTTGGTATGGGCCTAGGCTAGGAATGGCCCAAAACTGAATCTGAAGCCGCCTCAGGGAAGAGGATATCCTCCCACTCCATAGATGGAAGGTAAGGAGCCTTTGGGTCAGCATTCTTCTTAAATCCCCTGACCCAGGTACGAAGAGATCTCTAAAAGAACATCCGGTTGCCGTTGGAGATATCCTTCGATATCCACCCCGAGTGGTGCAAGTCTTTGCACACACTACAGTCCTGAGGGTTCCAGTAAGAGACTAGACCCTTCATCCTCCGGCACTTGGCATGGGTCCTGTAGGAATCATGACTGCAGGGATTCTCACGGTCCTGGCACAAATCTGCACTCTGCAGTGCATCTCCTTCGAAGACCCCGCCTGTAAGGAGGAAAAGAAAGATTATGAGTACAATGGTCTCTTTGAATCACCAAGCTGAAAAGAATGGATGAATAACATTCTATGATGACAACAAAAGGGAATAGTACAGTAATCCCCAAATTGTGTGTAATTGCAATTGGTGAGAAAGTATGAGATAAAGAACAAAATATCCAAACCCCTGTTAATGGCGTTAAATTGGAAAAATTAGTCTTTAACGGGTAAATGCTATGCTTAACATCAATATATATATGCTTAACAACAATATATACGTTTGGTTTATGCGGGGGAAAGAGTATGCTCATAAAAGAACCATAGCTTCTATATCTCCGCAGAGAAAAAGATAGTCAAAAGGCAACAAACCCGTAATCCAAATAGAATACAATATCGACGCATCGATAACTGAGCAAATGTCCGTAGCAACAAAAGACTAAAATTCTAATTAATAATCTTACAAGAAAGAACCCAATAAAGGATCCAACTTGTAAACTTACCGATCACAAATCCAATCCACATGGATAACTGGATAAATTGATAGAAACAAAAAACCAAATGTAGTGGTTATTTCTAAGCCTAGACACGGAAGACCTTTCGTTAAAGAGACCTCCATGGCCAGCATACATAAAGAAACCTCACAACTAGTAGAAATAAGGTCTTTATGTAAATCTGGAATTGTACTCTTCAGCAGATAGTAGAGCACCCACCATATAGAAGGCGGTCTCAAAAGGGAGGAAAAAACATATGCCATAAAGGTAAAAATGTTGACGGTAGTAACGGCACACTTAGGTAACGGCATTGTCGTCAACCCAGAGCTCTCCCCAAAGCAGAGGCATAAAAAATATTCCCCTATGAAGGGGCTAGACCTGCCACCAGTAACGACAGTTTCGGTAAGTATGGCGGCATAGTCAAATGGCAATAATTTCCCCAGGAACGTAGTGCCGTATAAGGAGGTTGTGACAGAGGTGACACCGCCGTAAATAGCGACGTATCACTATTACATGCCTAAGATTAGGAATGCCGTAGGAGACGACAAGGCCGCAAGTACGGGCACTGGCGTCAGTCTAACAACTCACTCCTTATAGAGAGGTATGTTGACGGCTCTGGAGGGCCACAACCCCGAAGGGACTAGGCCTCTCAAACAACAATTGCAAAAACACAGCATCATAAAAATAATTCTAAGGTCGATGTCAGTTTCGGGAAGACCAACCACAGGAAGAGGTAACGACATGGTGTAGTATGCCCAATAACTAAAGTAAATAACAAAGTTTAATGCTTTTCGATCTAAAAATCCCAGAGACTAGGAAACGGCAGAACACTAGAGTCAGCGCACCGACATTTTGAGCTCACCCTTTGCAAATCTTAACTTGAAAGAACTGCCAGAACCCAGCATGAAAAATCTCAAATGAATGTAGCATGGCAGATCCAATGAGACGCTGTCGAAGGATAGGCTAGGCCTGAGTGCGACAAGTCAAAAGAAAAATCCCAGAGGCTAAAGGAAATGGCAGTACAGAAAGTCAGCGAACCGACTTTAATTCCAATAAATGAGCCCACCCTTCGCAAAGGGGAGCGCCAAAACTGCCCGTACCTAGCCCTGAAATTCTCGGATGCTTGTAGCATGATGGCCAAGAGCCTAAACGGTCAAAATACCAAGAAATTGCCAACAAGTGGACCAAAAAACCCAGAAAACTAGTATAACTGAGATAAACATCCCCGAGTGGAAAAAACCACTGTCAGTGAGTCCGGAACTATAGACCAAATTGACATCGGTGAGTCCGTCTTCAACTAAAAAGTACCGTCTCTAGGCTAGGCTAACCGAAACTGACATGCACCCACAAAAATCATAAAATACAAAAATGCAATGTAAATGCAAACTTAAAATAGAGCCCAAAGCATCGCAATGCTAAAAAACCACTAGCTAATGTGAATCTTACAAAAATAAAACAAGAGAACACGAAAATAAGGACGATCGGGTACGAAACCCGATGCCCAAGCTAGCTGGACTCGAAGTGCTCAGGCTTCCTCAATCAAAAAAGCTAAATGATTTTCCCCGTAGGGATCCAAATCATTTACAGCTAAATCAAACTGCAAAGAGAGGTAGGTACTGAACTTAGACGAAAAAGAGGAAGCCATCATACGAAGAAATATTCAAAATAAGCTGATAAAGAGCACACAACAAACAATAGAACAGTAGCGTGAAGCTGCAAACAAAGTAATGAAGCGCCAGAGATGTATGGGAGCATAGAAGAGTGATAGGATATGTAACGGCTCCTCACTTATCCTTTGCCTTAGTGGATTAGACTAGGTAAAGTCTGTTGGGGGTGCAGATATCTATGGTTATCTTAGGATACGTCCCTGATTATACACGATATCTACGGATAGTTGTTCCGGGAGTTAGAACCTCTTGTAATATCACTCGCAGAAATATTATACAGTAGGAAGCAGCCGAAGAGAACTTCCATCAGGACGACATGGCTCGAGCCCAAAATAGACTTTTAGTGTATTGTCACAATACAGGGAGATTAAAGTAAAAATATTAATGGGAGTTAAGACAAATTCTTGAAAGCTATTAACTGTGTTAGGTAAGTGTACAGGAAGTAGGGCGGCGGTTGCCGACCTATGACCTCATCTCCATGTTCCGTGTAAAGTGGAAATCAGTATGGACTAATTGTCCTGTCATTGTTAAATATCTGGTGACCCAAGCCCCACATGTAGGCTACTGAATCTGTTTCCATGTCAACAGGTACACCGGGGAGAGGGGACGTACAGGAGGTGAGAACTAGCTGGATACGGTTGCATCCCCTGCCACCGCTACCCAGAGGGAAGACAAGCCCTCATACTCCCCAGCAATGTGTGTGCAATAACAGCTAGGAAGCCAAGAGTAGTTAGTTCAGGTCAAGCTTGTGAGTGGGCAACCCATAATAAGCCCATCAGCCATGGTAGGCTTGTTTCAGCCATAGCTGGTGTCAACACTTAACAAGATGCCCAATTTTATGTCTTTGTAAGGTACTTTACCCATTTCCCCTCTAAGTCCATTCTCCCCGAGTGTCTGTATCTGTTAAGTGATTCAATGTTATCTACAATTATGAACATTTGACAGTAAACTGTTCCAGTAATTTAACAGTCATCGAGAGACATATTTCCTCTATTACGTAATTAAAGAGATTCATTGATTCCCTTTGAAGAAGATTTCTGCTCATGTTTCAGTGAAAATTATTTATTAATTAATTGCCACAACATAGTGACAGTATTTTCAAAGAAAGAATATAATCCTTTCTTTGATAATTGACTGCATTTTCCCATGTTTTAAAGATACAAACAGAGGGCCACCGATCCACTTTTTTTTTACGAAAAAATACTAGAAAAAATCTGGCTTTGAGGAACATTTGAGGCATTGCCTCTCTATCGACTTAGCCAATAGCAAGGACTAATTTAGACCTTGGCCAGTAGGAGCACACCATTTGGGTAGTTATTAGCATATTGTTGTTTGCTCATTCAATTACCTAAAAGAGCCAAAGAACATCTCGAAACAGAGAAATGCTTTATTTTTTTTTTTTTACAAAAAGCCTGGTGGTGTAGAAATGATCAAGGACCAAGAAGAAAGAAAATAGGAAATAGGCCGAGCCGTTTAGAGGGAGTATTGTTTGAATTCAATCGAGTGGCAAGATCAAACGATAAATCATTTGCATATAGGCCTCTTAGTACATGTAGATGTTTCCATGTGAACCTTTTATTGCTGTTTTATTTAACGATTTCTTGCTGTTCAATAGTTCTTTTTTTATCAAATTATTCTTGTGTGTTTAGGCTTCCTGGAATCTCCCAACTTTGCATCATAATGACTCTTATTCGAATATCTAAGGGAATTACTACCCATCGTGCAACCAACTCTCGTATTAACATGAGAATAGTTGAAAATTATTTTAAGATAAGAACCAAGATGTATTGCTATTCTAAATTCTAGAGCCTTTGATATATGGCTCCTAGTCTTACAACAAGCTCATGCTAGACATCTGAAAGATTTCAAGGACCGATGTCTTTCTTGTTTTCTAAGTGCTTCAATCTGTGGAATTGACATTTTATGTGGAATACACTGTATAATCCCTTCCTTAAGACTATATACAACAAACTGATCTGTTAGGTCCAGCAGGGTAGAGGGTTTCCATGTGGGCTAGGAACAGGGAAACAGTGAGCTACTGATTACTTGTCTAGTGAGAACCTCTCGTACTCTTAAGTAAAAAAAAATCCAATGCACCTAATCGCCCTTGTTGCTTTATAGTCTCCTTGGTAGTTTTTGTAACTTTTTTGTCTAGAATGTGGTTTCATTCTTTCAGAGAGACATTTTGAGGGTTGGGCATCCTGGGTGTCCATGGAGACCAGGATCCAGGATTTCAAACTCTCGGAGTCATGACTACAATGGTGAAATGTTCCTGTCGTCAAGTGTTGGAGATGGCTTCTTGCCGACAGTGACTCCTTCTGTGAGGTAACAGGTAGTCTACTGGTTGATGTTGGTGACTATGGGCTGTGTGAAATTTCCCCCATTTTTGCCTGACACTGAACTAGTAAGTCATTGACATGAGTGGTTTGGTATTCATTAGGCCTATGTGTTTGGCACCCTTGAGAATTTAGTAATCAGTCTATCCTGGAGACCATTCAGGTCGTAACATACTGTTATTGTGCTCCCTCGTCTTAGCTGCTGAGCGTTTTAGGGCTTCTTTCTTGTGCCTTTTGCTTGGCACAGTGCCTTGATGAATCAGAAAGCAGGTAGTCTGGTGTCGGTGTTTGGTAACTTGAGTCACGGGTGGCATTCCCTCTTGTCTACTAACACTTAAATCAATGGCTTGGTCCAGGAATGCATTCCACTGAAATGAGGTGTCCCCCTCCTGCGTTCTTTTTTTCTTGGTGACATCACCTTATTGTCTCTAGCGTTAAGATTGTTTAAGGCCTGTGCTGACAACTTTGGGTTTTGACCAGCCTCTTTCGTTTTCAAGTGAATTGGTGCCTGCTGACTCCTGATGTTGCTTGGCAACAGCTCCTTTGAGGGTGAATTGGGAGATGTTCTCAGTCAGTGATGGAAACCCTGGCTGTTGTTTATCATAACTCCAGAACGCTTAATACTACGAGGTTTGATCAGTCTAGGTGCTCACTTCATGCACATGAATCACCTTCTACCTGTCCCCTCTCTTTCTGGCCATGCGTCTTCTGTGAAACGACAGGTAGTCTGCCGTTTGATGTTTGCTACCCTGGTCTGTGTGAAGTTTCCCACTTCACCTAACACTGTTCCAGCAAGACGGTTAACATCTCTTTGGTAGAAAAACTACCAACTATGCCTTTCTCTCCTCTTATGCCATTCTCAGGATTTAAGGGATATTAGGAGGCGCCCTGTATGGGTCAGACCGCTCAGTAAAGTAAAGCCAGTTAACAGCGTGTCAGCCACTCCCAGGAATGGCAAAAGAAACACCAAACCATAAGGATTAATAGGAACACTTCTATTATTTTTCCGATGTTTATTTTCATATTGAGCCTTTTTATGGCTTAAATGGAGGTTAAAGATGATTGATATTTTATCATTGTTATAAAGAACTTAGTAAATAATTTCATCATACATAATACCTTACTTATTACTTCGAAGTACAATTGAAAATTTTTAATTATGTTATATACATATAACCTATTACTGACCCAAATTCAAAGCTATTTCCTTTATATTTGTTAATTCTTTGGGCCTTATTATATTTTTCGCATGCTATTACTTATCAATAGGAATTGTTAACCCCTAATATAAGTCAGTTTAGTATATAACTGGTGACTTTACTCCAACCTGTGTGTTAAGTTTTAACAGTAATCTGCTTACCAGCATGATTATAAATCACTTCCAATTTAATAAGTGTAAGTGATTGTCCAATGACTGTGTATCATGCATGTGATGATTAAACTCAGAAAAGTTTTGCTTTTATAAGCTGCCAGTACGGAACTTGACAAATTTATAGAAGCTTGCTCTCCCAAGTGCTTTGTCACAAGACAACATCTCTTCATGTATTTTTCACAAGTAATGTATATCAATTGCATTATTTGATGGATAAAGCAATTTTTTATGGTTTTAATTTGATGAGGATGTAGTGATAATTACAGTTTGTTGCACCAATACAAGCCTCATACTGTAAGAGTAGAAGAAACTTTTAGCTATGGGAAGCAACTCTTCTAGGAGAAGGACACTCCAAAATCGAACCATCGTTCTCTAGTCTTGGGTAGTACCATAGCCTTTGTACCATGGTCCTCCACTGTCTTGGGGTAGAGTTCTCTTGGTTGAAGGTACACTTAGGCACACTATTCTATCTTATTTCTCTTCTTGTTATTTTGAAGTTTTTATAGTTTATTTATTGTTCTTAAACTTCTCTTGTAGTTTATTTCCCAATTTTCTTTCCTCACTGGACTATTTTTCCTTGTTGGATCCCTTGGGCTTATAGCATCGTGCATATCCAACCAGACAAAGCCTGCAATATAAGCTACATTTTCATTTGAACATTTTGACAATTGGTAACGGTTAGAAATATAATTATATCCTCTGAATGTACTTTGTGAATACCTTCTAAGAATCTTTCTTGAGACAGATGCATTTATATGATTTATTGTAATAGGCAACAGAATTGTTTATGCTACTTGAATTATTTAATATGGGCACTGATTCCAATGTCAAGCACTTGCAACAAATGGTATCTATCAAGTCATTAAGAACAAACAAACTTTTGTAAGCCGCAGTGAACTGTCTCGCTGTTGGTTTATCATTATTGCCTTCTATGCTTCTTACTTGACCAAAGAATAGTTCAATGTATCCTTGACTGAATTTTTAGGTAATCAACAATTGCAAAGGCCCACCATCACATGCAATACAATTTTCGTACAAAATCTGAAGACTTCGTATGCAATATAGAATGACAATGAATTCAGTTTTTGTATAGGATTTTAAGATGACATGACCATCTAGAAGTCTCAATGAACTTAAATATGTTTTTGCTTATATTAGAAAATATTCAATATTATTTGCACTACTTTTTTGAATTGGGCATTTAAATCCCCTGGCTTTTGAATTTCTAGAACTCACTATGTAGTGAAATCAACAGTAGCGTTACTTCCCTCAAATTCACTTAATTTTTCATCAAGGCAGAATTATAGCTGTACTGCTAACTTAATGTTCATCTTTGTTTCCTTTTACCCTGTCACATGAGTAGCTCTGAGCTTGTTACCTAAATGGAGTTCGTTTTTTTTTCTTGGAGAGTCTGTGCAAATGATCTGTGTAATCTCATTTCACATAATTTCCATTCTTATCAATGAAATTTTTCTTTATCTCCAAAGGAATTGCTCACAAGTTTTATCATGTGACATGGACTAGGATATCACCTGGCAAAGGTAACAAGAAAAGTGGCAGCGTCTTCCAAAACAACTGTCACATTTAAAGTGCGATTACTCATTTTATTTATAAATGGTACTATAATCACATTGTGTTAATGCTTACGCTCTGCAAAAATGTTAAAACACTTTAACTACTTTATCTATTCATTGATTCATGTGTTGTAAAGTAAGATATTTAAAAAACTGACACCTTAAGTTCAGGTGAGGTCGTGAACCCAGGTTGGTCAGTCAGGGATTCAATTGCCAGTCCAATATGGCTGCCAGGTACCAAAGTGGCTTCACTTAGCCCACAGCAAGGCTTCACTTAGCCCACAGCAAGGTGTTTCCCCTGATTATTCCTCCAAGTACTCTCTGGTCGGCACCTTTGAGGATTTAATTACAAGGCTGTCCTGGTAACCGATCTAATTCTAACTCAATTTGTACCCTCCCTCCTTTTTGGCCGTTGAGCAGGAGGTATGTAGGGGTTTCCTCTGCCAAGACATTTAGGATTCCTTTATTTGATTTTCTTTCTCGATTGGGGCCTTTGCTGTGAAGGACCTCTTTTGATGCCAGACTCAGATTGGCTCCTGACTGCTTGTCTTTGGTCCTTTGTGGATTTACGAAGATTTTCGTTTTTCCATATGAGCTGAATTTTCTGTTGGAGACTTTTCAGTCTTTCGTCCTCACGCTCTTTGTTATATTTTGTTTGGCTATAATAATCTTAAACAGTGTTTTTGTTTTTTATTTCACCTACCTCTGTGTCTTGTTCTTGTGCAAGGAGGAGGTAGTTGGTGAGAAGCGGTCATCTTTGTTTGTCATGGGAGTCTCGTTTGATTCCGTTCGGTCGTCATCTGGCACTTCTCTAAAGTTGTTGTCTTGTGACCTCCCTTTAGCGATAATTAGTCAGTTTTCTTTTGGCACCTTTCACCTCGTAGTTGTTATGATTCCATAGGCTGAGACATTTTGTTGTTTCCTCAGAGGGGTTGCCGGGTGATAGTCTGTCCTTCTCCTTCCGAGTGATTGTTCAGCCAGTCACTGTCTGGACTGACCTCCATTTTCCCTCGGCACTTCTGTACCCCATTGGTTCAGGTGATAATTGTATTTTCTCACTTAAAATAATTTTTGTTGTTACCTCCTATTATAAAAAGGGAAAATTCTTTCAGTTGCCTCCTTGTCATCAGGGATAACAGAGCTAGCTAAATTATCCTAAGGTAATGTTTGTCAGTATGGAATTTTCATTCTAAAATTGATATTAACAAGAACAATCAGAAATTTCAGACCTCCACCAACGAATATTATTAACATTTTTTCAAAGTCTATGAACATTGCCTCCCACTTTTCATATGCTGTATGTACAGTAGTTGGTGAAAAGTACAATGTTGATCCAGAATCGTGATCTTAATCCGTATCATCTCCAAGATTTCATGGTTTCTTCCGATGCACAATATCTATTCATTGCTAAAATTTGGTAAAAACCCAATGTGTTAATTTGTTTTGACATAATCTCTAAAATTGTGAAAAATGCAAATCCGGATTTAGAATCCGTATCCAGTACCGGATCGTCTCCACAAGTTAATGGAGTAATCTATGGCCTAGATTTATCTGTGGTGAAAATTTCGTAAAAATCCATCCATTCGTTTTAACGTTACCTTTAAAATGGTGAAAAATGCAAATACGGATCTAAAATCCGCATCTGGATTATCTTCAAAATTTCATGGGGTCACCCATAATGTAAGATCTATCTGTGGTGAGCATTTCGTCAAAATCCGTTGAGTAGTTTTGACGTAATCCTGTCCATAGACATAGACAAATTAATAAATAAATAAATAAACTGACTTGAAAATATAACTTTCTTGGCAGAGGTAATAATAACTGGATAATTTAGGTAGATCCACCCAGCATTCCCCACTTCTGGTATTACGCAACGAACAAAAGAATAGTTTGGACTTCTTTTCCAGCTGTCATTGTTACACACGGCAGGACAGAATAGGATGTATCATGGATGCCAATGTTATAAAAATTTTGGCAGGTTATTTGGATTGAGAGCTAGCTAAATTATTCAGATAAGTATTATTGATAAATCATATTTATAAATCTGTAATATATAGGAGAACCGTGATATGGTAAGTTATTACTGTTTATATATTTATATGTTTATTTATTCATTTGTTTATTATGTACAGTATACACATATATGCTTTTCTGTACTTGTATATTGCAGTATGGGGCTGTACCTGCTCCTGTAGGAGATGGTTCCAGTCCTTGGGATCACAGTCAGCTATTGCATCGCCGACGATCCAGAATTCAAAAAGCAAAACGTTTTCATAAGTAAGATGAATAGTAAGATATTCTCTTTTACCAATGAACAATCTAATGTGATTGAAAATCAGAGGTTACAGTGTCTATATTGGTCAATAGTAATGTAACCTTATTTTATTATTTATGTTTTCCAAAAGTATGATGCAACATTGTAAGGAGGCAAATCAGCTTAAAGTTTTCTTTTAAATTTCAAATGACTTATCATAAGAGTCATAACAGAGTATTTAAGATAAAACTCTCTTTGATATTTGTAAGTTTAAACTATTTCTTAATTGCCTGTATACAAAGGAAAATTATTTGCATGCCCAACTTGTAAAATAAAGGTTAGAATACTTATGCTACTTTACCCAAGGCTTAATTCTTAATCATTATTTGTTCTGTGAAGAGTAACAGATGGTAAATCTTGGAAATCGTAAATATTTGAAATGCAAAAATTATAGTGTTGATAGGATAATAATTTTCATTTAATAGTTTTTAGAATGGATGTTTATGTCTATGCAGTATAGTTCTTTCAATAAAATAGAAATGTTATTTTTTTGTAAGTACATCTGGTTGACCTTAGTCAGTCATCATTGCATAAAGTAATTTGAAGTGTGAGAATGTGTGGCAAATTGGTAGGATAACATTTTGCATGTCAAATGAATTGTTTTTCGCGGAATTAAAGAAAACTAACTCATCTGGACCTACGAACAAAATCTTGGCATTAGCAAACTTTGCAGCTAAAACAGAAATATATGTGAATACCCAATTATCTTTTAAGCGAATAACAAAATGAGTATTGCATAGCACAGCTAATTTTATGTTCTTTAGAAAGTACAAAAAGTCCCTCAATAAATGTTTATTCATACGCAGATATAAGTTTTCGAGCCATTTATATGGGTTACTTCTAGTTTCGTTTTCTATGACCATACAATTAAAAGATATTGGTTTGATTGCGTCATGCTTCATTGCCAGGCAACTGCTGCACATAATGCATAAGTTTGTTCAAAGTGCTTCCCCACAACACTTCTGGTCATGAAGGAGGTCGGACGTGCCTTCCTCCTCTTTGCGATCAGACACATCCGCAGCGCCCGCACCATATCCACATCGTGCTTAATGATTGTGTCTCTTGAGTCTTTGACATTGACTGTCACTTAAATTCTATCATTATTTGTAAGATTACGAAGGGGGTGCCTTACGACGATTATGTCGAATTCAATGCGTTCATGCCCTGGCCCGGATGGTCACCCCAGTGGTATATTTATGAGCCAGGTAGAAGTAGATCCACACCTGCTTTGTCCTTCATGTAGGGATAAAAGATGTTCTTTGGAATCACCATGTGAGTACTGTAGGGAATGATCGTCCTCCCAGTTGGAGAGATATTGTTCTCTCCACAAGAAACTCTCTTAGAGAGATTGTTCCTCTTCTTTGTCTTCTGTCAGCAATAATAGGAAACGTGAGATTGATACTTCGGTGAATGTTATCCTCTTTCCAGGTCCTTCATGTCAGGAACTCACTGAGACTTCAGTCACAGATGACGAAAGCCATAATTTTGTTAATATTTCATCACCCAGTGTTGATAATGTACAATATGAGCTTGAACCAGTACTTATTGTGGATCCCCTGGCTACGGTCACTGTGCTCCCTGAGCCACATCCTTTAGGTTTTCTATTTATCTCTGATTATTCTGTTGTGTCTAGATCTCCCTCGTCCCCCTTATGAGTGCGTTGAGCAGAGGTTTATATATACCAAATTAAAGTCTACAGATAAGATGTTCCCCCTTTTAGAGGTGTCTCTTATCAAAGCAATGAAATAATCTCCGTGTTACCATCGGAACCCTTGAGTAGAGGCTGTCATTTCCCCCTGTACTGAGGCAGCCTTACTGAAAGACATTACTAGTCTCCAGCTCGAAACAACGAGTAAGGCCTGCCTTATACACCTAGGGATCCTCAACAGATATCTCCTCAGAAAAATTCCTGGAATGTATCAGTAGCCTTGTTATCTCTTTATTATGAGGGTGGTCAGACCAGTTTGGCTGTGTCCCCCCCACAAGACTTGGTAATGCCTTTATGCTCTAAACAAATTTCTCCTTCCAAGCCTAATAACACTGTGAAGCCGAGTATAACAAATCCTACTTTACATAGAATTTTAGATATTAATAATTCAGCTAGGTCGAACGTTCAGAATAACAAGTCTGAATGTGCCGCTGTATTTAAAAGTGATGATGTTACTGTATGCAACACCATCTCAATGCGTGAGGTAACTCCTCCGCATTTTGGGTAGACCGACATGTCTAAGCAAGGTGTCATCTCTAAGCATCATGACATCACTAAACTCGCTACCATTTTGATGCGGGAGTATTTCTTCATAACATAATTATGTATGAGTTAGTGCTACTGTACGCCCTCCACATTCCATAGGGCATGGTAGATCATCTCCACATTACTTTAAAGTTCCCCCAGAGTTTTATAAACTTTCGGCTAGGAAACAGTATGATAAAACCTTGACATACACTGATAACAAACCTGAGTTTTCACTCCGGGGTTTTGATGAGCGACAACTCCACCGTGGTGACCTACAAGGAGGTGCAGCATCTTTCCTGCTATGCAATCTAGCAGTAGAGATAATGTAGTGTGAATAGATCCAGGTGATCTCTCTCCTGGGAAGAGGAATGTCATAGCAGACCATCTGAGCCGTCGAAGAATGACAGTTGGTTCTGAATGGTCTTGCCTTCCTCTAGTTGTGAAAAGAGTTGATACTTTGTGGGGTTCCCCCTTTCTGGACCAGTTCACCACCCACCTAAATCACAAACTCCCGGTGTATTGCTCTCCAGTTCCAAACCAAGCTGCAGTGATGGAAGATGGACAAGACTTTCACGCCTTCCCACCATTCTGTCTGATTTGGCAGACATTAAACAGAGTCTGAACATCAGAGGGAATCAGAGTAACGTTAGTAGCCCCAAAGTGGTCAGCAGTGGAGTAGTATTCAGACTTGCTGGAACTTCTTACAGAAGTGTCAAGAGAACTTCCAGAATGGAAAGACTTGCTACCCTAACCTTACATAAGAAAATTCCATGATGCAGTGCATTGCCTGTCCTTTCACTATCCAGCATCTTTTCCAAAAGAAAGGCTTTTTGAAACCAATTGTGAAGCAGCTTTTTGGATATCCCCGAAAGTCTTCCACAGTTACTATGGTGAAAGGCTACAGAACTCAAATCCCCTTCCTGGGATGTGACTAAAGCACTACAGGCCTTTAAACAAGACCCATACGAACTTAGGCATAAAGCCTTAGGCAGAGACCTTACCTTACAGACTGTCTTCCTCCTTGTATTAGCTTCAGCCAAGAGAGTGAATGAATTACATGGTTTATCTCATCTTACGTTACATGCCAGAAGGTGGAGAGAACTATATTTGTCTTTAGTTCCAGAATTTGTGTCCAAAACCCAAAATCTGGTTGATAATGATCTCAGATTTGACTCTTTCACAATCTTTTCTCTCAAAGAGGTAACTGATGACCTGGATTACATGTTAGTATGTTCCTTAAAAGCTGTGTGTAAATATTTGAAAAGAAAGCAACATCTTAGGCCTAAAATCTCCAATTTGTTTGTGAGCATTGGCAGCTCCAAAATGAAAGTATTCAGAAACACTATTTCTTTCTGGTTGAGCAACACTATCATGAGAGCTTATAAATCCTCAGGGAAAGCGACTCCAAGGTTCTCCCCTCGAGTACATGATATTCATGGGCTTGCCACAACCATAGCATTCCACAAAAATGACTCCGTAGCACGTTCTAAAAGCTGGAGTTTGGAAGAGACAAACAACATTTACAAACCATTACCTTAGAGTTTGCACACACAGGTCGTTAGACACCTTTTTATAAGCCCTATTGTTGCTGCACAACACAATCTTTAACTATAAGCTCTTATGGGACACGTATCTACTCTTTTCATTTATTCTCTGTATTTTAAAGGAATGTAATGGACACTAAGGTACATGGTGTTCTTCATTGGAATTGAAGCTTTCACTTGGAATCCACCCTAATGCAAGTAAGCCTGTCTTAAAGTTAAGTACTTGTTGTATTTGATGATATATTAAAATTTTTGATACTATGCAACACTTGATGTTCATACCACTATACGAGCCAGCTAAACTGTTTACAAATAATCGACTCTGAGCTCTTGTTATTACTAATAGTAATTATATCTTGAGAGAGAAAGGGCTGACCTCTTACTTTAATGAATATTACTCCCTCCTAAGGAATAATTTCCATACAAATGACTCAGAAGTTTGTATCCGCATAGGAATAAACTACAAATTTTATATAATTTGTATTTCTCCTAGTTATACAAACCTGAGTCATTTACCAAAAGTCCCACCTCAACTGCCCCACAAATCTTTGACTAAATGAGTGTTGTAAGGAAGTACTTTGAACAAGTGTTATGCATCACGCACAGCTGTTGCCTAGCGATAAAGCTGGATGCAATCAAACCATTCTCTTGATAGTCTGGTTGTAGAAAACGAAACTAGAAGTAACCTATATAAATGACCGAGGTTTGTATAGCTAGGAAAAATACAAATTATATAAGATTTGTAGTTTTTCCTAGCCATACAAACCTTAGTCCTTCAATCCAACTTCTCTCTTCAACAACCCCTCTCAGTCCTGGGCCAAAGGTCAAAAGTGAAGACTTTTCCACCAGAATGGTGGTGGGGCTCTTCATCCCGCACCCTCACCAGTTACATAACCGCAGTTATCTAAGTTTAACACTTATTCCAGCTCGCACTGAAGTAATTTCACTTAATTAAAGGACGAGAATTTGTATGGCTAGGAAAAATTCAAATGACTTGAAAAGAATTGTCATATTTCAACTTGAAACCCAGGCTTTATAAAGACATTCTGTGTGCAGCACACCGGTCCTGAATAGATAAAAGTTTTTAAATTTTACAGCAATGTTTTCTGGAATTTTGTTGTCGGTAATACTTTATTACAGTTTTGGCATATATGATAGTTTTCATTATAGCCATTACTTTAATGAAATAGATAAATATTTTGTAAGTTAGTTACTAATTATCTAATATTTAAAGAAATTCAATTAAATCATGTATGGTAGTTTTTCTTTTGAGCAGGTCTGTACTATACTGTAGATTTCCCACTTCTTGTAGATCTATATTTAATGTTATATCATCTTAGTCTAAGCTTTCCCCCTAGAAAGCAAAGTAATAAATTATTGTCTTTTTATTCAGCAATTTATCAGCCTCTGTAATGTTTAATTTCTTTCTTTCTCTCTCTCTCTAAAAATAAACTTGAAGACATCGTCGGGCTGAATTTGCCAGACTTGTAATGAACTCCTGCAGGAAACTTCGTGCAACTCATAGACCAAGTCCACCTGATTTAGCTAACATCCTCTTATGTAAGCTGCCTTCAACGCTGAAGACAAAGTACTACCGCATTCTCCAAGATTTGTTCCAAGAGCTCAGGCAGAGAGAAGTTCATCCTGTGCTTATGAAACCGTTGGGGACATATGAAAAGTAGATTTTCCGGCATGAATAGTACATTGTTTAGTCTTTATGGAATAATTTATGCAAAAGCTTAAAACTTTTGAAAAACATAGCAATGTAGATAAATCCCTTTTGTACATCTTAAGGTAGAATTAGACACTGAATGCAGGGAAGTTTCTATAATTCATGTACAGTGTGTTGAAAATATGGATATTACAAATAATTTATAGCAAGAGTACTTTTGAGCTACTTGCAAAACATCTTGAAACATAAATGTATGGTAATACAAATGCAACAACATGTTGTAATCATTACCATTGAGAATACTTTGGTTATTAAATAACGTAAAATCACAGTTACCAGTATTTTCATTCTTTTTTATCAACTCTTTCAGTTACCAGACCTTTGTAAGTAGTCTTTTTCTCTACCATCGATATGATAAGCATTATTTTTTTCTACACAGACATAAACAATCATCCTTTAATAGGAATATGATCTTAACGAAGTTGGAACTCTGCTGTTAGAGTGAGGTAATGAGGTGACGGTAGTTACTGGCATGTGACGGTGACAGCACACTGAGTAGCCACTTTGGTTTCAGCCGCCAAGCAGTGTGAATGTATTCTCGGTGATCCTAATTTGGCTGCTTCAATTTGTTTCTTCTCCCTGCAGAGTGTTTTGTTGTTGTTTGATGTAGAATGTAGAAATGTATAGACATGTGGTCCTGCCCGGGCGCCCATGACCATAGACAGGATCAATGTTGATCCCCATTCCCTGTACTCTTCATGCAGAGGTTATGATTGTTTGCTGTCAGGCCCCTGTAAGGATTGTGTGCTGTATTCACTACAGCGTAATTACTTGATATCAGCTCACTCACCTGGAATAGTATTGATATCCATGAATTAGTGTTGTACTGCATCTCATCCGATGTCACTGATTCTTCTTGGTGGGGTTTAATATGTTGGTATTGTTAAAATACATTTAATGTGCTAAAGGCTTACATTACTGCTCAGCTCTCAATGGCTTGTGACTCTAGAATAAGAACATCAATGTAAACAAACTCTTGTACAAAAAATATGAAAATAATAAATTAGTATCACTCTCAATAGAATGGTTCCTACTATAACACAAAAGTAAGAAGAATCACATCCTATCTTTGAGACAATTAATGAAAGATTAAATCCTCCATATCATAAACTACTACACTTATACTTAATGTCTAAACATGTTCTATCAATGCAATACTTTGCAACTTTACTCTTAATACACGTAGCGTATATGGTATTACAGTACAAATACATAAGTTTTCTCTCCTTTGACTTGACATTGTACAAAACTTTACAAATCTAATCTCTCAGGTGGCTTCCCTCTATTCATTCTATTGGGAAGTATTCGAACTTCATCCTGTACTGGTACATGAATAGATTCTGAATCTACATCTGATGGTTGAGCATCTTGGTTAGTATTTGATTAATTTGATCTAACTACTAAAGATTTTCCATCTCTAACATTCACGTGATCTACAGGATTTTTATCTAAGGGCTATAATTGATCAACATGACATTCAACAGTATTCTCACCAACTTGAACATCAATGTGAATTTCTTATCTCTCTTACAATTTCTCCTGGTGTCCACTTTTTTTGGAATATTGTATAATCTTACCATGGCATTAGATAAAGGGCAAAAATCTCTTGTGTGAGACTTCCTATTTTCTTACACTCTTTTTCTTCTAAATTCCTTTGCAAAATTGGATACAACATATCTAACTTACACCTAATCCTCCTCCCCATCAACAAATTTGTTGGTGCCACACCTGTTGTGCTGTGCAGTGTCGTTCTAGAAGACAATAAAAACTTTCAACACTTCATGTTATGCTTGAATGTTTGAACAAACCTTTTGCATCTCCATTCGTGGAAGGATGATATGTTGCTGAAAATGTGTTTACTATCATTCACATTACAAAACTCTTTAAACTCATGTGAGGTAAACTGTGGATCATTATCAGTTACAATTCCTTCCGGAAAACCATGTGTAGAAAAAAGTTGCATTAATTCTTTTACAGATGCATAAGGTGTTGTTGTCTTCATTGGAACTACTACTGGCCACTTACTGTAAGCGTTTACAACTATCAAAAACAAATAACCTAAAAAGGACATGCAAAATCTATGTGCACTCTTTGCCATTGATACCTGGGTAGCTGCCATGTGTGCATTCTAGCAAAATGGACATTGTTCTGTTGCATAACACAATTCATACAATTTCTCACAAATTATTCAATATCTCTATCTACACCTGGCCACCAGACAAAAGTCCTTGTAATAGGCTTTGATCTGACAATGCCTTGGTGATCAGCATGTATTTCAAACAAAAACTCATTCCTCAGTGAACTAGGAATAATCGCGCATGACCCCTTCATCATACAACCTTGTGTTATGCTCAATTCACTCCAAATATCTTTAAATGGTTTACAATTTTCCTCACCTCCACACAAGTCCTTACTTGTTATTAAATTCTCTAGAACCTTACTAAATACTGGGGCTTTCTTGGTATTGTATGCAATATCCTTGGCTAGAATGGGTACATCATATACTTAAACTAGCAATATACTGTCATCATACTCTTCTGGTGCTTTGTTAACTGGAAATCTAGACATGGCATCTGCATTACGCATCTTTGATGTTGGACGATATTCTGCATTATATCATAAGGATATGTGGGTAACATAATTGCCCAACGTTGTAGTCTTGTAGCTACCAACGCAGGTAAACTTGTTTTTGGACCCAATATTGCTAATAGAGGTTTATGATCTGTAACAAGTGTGAACTTTTTCCTTCCATAAAGATACATTTGAAATTTCCCAACTTCATGCACTAATGCTAAACCTTCCTTTATCTATTTGAAATTAATATCTTTCTGTCTTGTTCAATATTTTAGAAGAGAAAACAATTGTTTTTTCTGTTCCATCTGACATTACATGAGATAAAACTGCATCTAAACCTATGTTTAATGAGTCACTTACTTATTCAACTGGTAAATCCATTTGATAATGTACTCAAATTGTAGGTGTTGTTATTTCCTGCTTGGTTCTTTCTAAAGATTCCTGACAATCATTTGTCCAATTCCACTATACATCCTTATTCAGCAAGTTATACAATGGATGTGCGATTGTAGATAAATTCTGAATGAATTCCCATAAAATGTTACTAAACCTAAAAATGATTGCAATTGTTTAACATTTTCTGGTACCCTTGTTGATTGTACTGCTTTAATTTTCTCTTTAATCTTGTGAATATCTTTACCACTAATTACCAAACCCAAGTATTCCACTGAATCAACCTCTAAGATACATTTGCTTTTATTTACTCTATTATTTTCCTTCAACTTCTTCAGAACTCCCCATAATATTTCTCTATGCTCTCTTTTATCTTTACCAGACTAAAATATCATCTATGAAAATGAATTCTCCTTGCATTCCTGAACAAATCTTATTCATATTTTTGTTGCCATATAGCTGGACTACTTTCTACTCCATAAGGTAATCTCTTTGACCTATACAAATCTAAGGATGTATATACTGTACATAATTCTTGGGAATATTCATCCATGGGAAGCTGTTTAAATGCTTGTCTAAGATCTATCATAAAAAATACAGTACATTCTGACATAGTTGCAAACATGTCATTCGGATTTGGTAATGGGTGTTGAGCTACCTGTAATCTCAACATAACCTAACCTGACCATTTCCCTTCACAATAGGAACTAATGGTGTAGCCCAATCTGAGTATGTAACCTTTTCCCATGAACCGTCACTTTCTAATGCTTTTATTTCTGTTTCTACTGCATTTTTCAATGCATATGGCACTGGTCTTGTAGCAAAAAATCTAGGAGTACTATCTGATTTCAAAACTAAAAATTGCTTTTTTGGGCTCAAGCCACGACGTCCTGATGGAAGGTTCCTTTAGTAGCTTCCCAAGGGTATATATGACTACAGTGATATTCCCAGAGAATCAAACCAAAGGTTTCACAGAATTTTAACTTCTGGCGCGAGTACCCTTAAGATTACTCTCAAGGGTATCGTATATAATCAGGGGACGTATTCTTGACACGCCACATGGCAATCTGTACCCCGAATAGCCTTTACGCTTCGAGGGGGATACGTGGCAGAATTAGAAGGGTAGCTGCAATAGAGGTTACCCTGGTTCCCCTACTACTATCGTATCACAACCACGCCAACTCCCTCTGGCGGTCATTCCTTTATTTGTAGCGACTCGCTATGGTGGTGTTCCCTGTTGATCTGACATTTTCGATCGATTTCTAGGAATCTTTATGCTTTCTACGGCTTCTTTCTCCATCCAGAAAGTTGAGTATTTATTCTTTACAATATGTATTTTAGTTCCAACCTCACAATGCTATTAGTGTAATTATTGTGTTTGGATCTACGCCGGTCATCGGTGTCGCTATAGGCGCCGTCGTTCATAGGGCATGCGTTATTTAGTTAGCAGAACGACATTCCCGGTTTAAATAGCATTAATTGTTATTATGAAAGCTATTTAGGCATTTTATATTGTAAAGATATTTATATGCATAATTTTCCCTTTTTCTGTGTCGATCGTATATGTCAGAGTTTTGGTGATTTTAGGTAACCGAGATCTCGCCTTGTCAAGGTAACCCATCCTAGACAACATATACTTTCGACATTTCCCCAGTTACCCTTGTGTTTCGGTTATCATTCATTGGAGATTGATATCTCCTAGAATTATATTAGCCGTTACTAGTCTCGAATAGAAATTTATGGGTAATCTCTCTTCCCTCTGAGAGTAGCCTTAGGCTATAACTCTCTGCGTCGGCCTTGAATTTCGAATTCAGGCATGACTAGCCTAGAGTTTTTCTGTCTCATCCCTTAACAGCAGACGGCAAGTTTTGGGATTCGATCAGAACCTCAGAGTATTTAGTCTTTTGTCGGCAGTCGGTCGGCGGGGTGATTGTATTCCCCTGCCGGCTTAGCTGCCGGCATAGGATGCTAGCCCTCCCTAGATTACACCTGATGTGGTTGCATGATGCGGCCACCTTCTCCCTGTGGTCTAGTAGACTAGTCCTATGCTCGCAGACCCTAGGCTGTAGAGTAGTATACTCTTGTGGCCTAGGATGGCGCCGGCATTGGAACTCTGTTTCTCCCTTGTTGAGAGGAATGGCATGGACTGCTGTCCCCTTAACTGTATTAGCACCTCCTAAGCTGGAGAATAGAAGATTCTCCTGCCGCTTGGGGTTGTGCTGTTACTGAACAGAGTTTCTTCAAGGTGTGTAGGTCCGGCAACATTGCCGGCCCCTCCCATATCTCATATAGGACCCTTCCCCCCCCCTTTTACGATGGCTGAGCCATTGTCTTTCCTGAGCCGGCGTCCTGCAACCTTACTATTGCCAGTGGGTTGCCGGAGCCGGCCAGTCCCCTCTCCTCAGCTGAAGGCTGTCGGCGACTGACGGCTTCCGGCGGCCATGACGGGTGTGGGTGGGAGGTCCCTTTTGTCACCAAGGTTCTCCAGTTCTCCCTTGAACTGCTGGCCACAACTTCTGTTGTCGGCGTGTTGCTCTGGCCGGCAGTAGACCGGCACAGATAGGTACTGACTCAGTCGGTAGCATGCCAACTGTACTAGTGCTGCCGGAGGCTGGCCTACAGTGGTATGCCGGCAATAGTACTGTGGCTAGATGGAAGCCTGAATGTTACATTCTCCCCTTCCATTTGAACCTTCTTTTCGGAGAAAGTCAGTAAAATTAGACTTTTACATCCTTTATTACTGTATACATACACAGTAATAGATAGCCTTCACTCCATGCTTTCTCTCTCTCTCTCTCTTAATTAGCATGCTAGATGCTTCGGCAAGAGCTAGCTAATCCGGCAACATGCCGGCTGAACTACAGTATATGTCTATACAGGTAGTCAGTATATTTGCAGTAAAGTATATACGGCAGATGGAAAACTAATGTATATATTATACTAGTAGTTATTTCCAATATATCTTGGGTATCCCTGCCCAGGTATTTGCTGAACCCAATCCTATATTAATAGAATAATATTTCGTCAATATTCTGATTTGAAATCAGTTTCCATTTACCCTACAATATTAAATTTCGTAAAGGGCCGGTGGTGTGACACCTCTAACCCTTAAAGGGGAGAGCCCTTATCTCCGAGTTTCCCTGATCAGGAAACTCCCTGATTTAATATTGTAAGGGAGGTCACAGCAAATAGATTGGTTGGGATACACAAATATATGTCTTTTATCTTTTCTAATAAAACAGCAAGTTCAGAATGTAAATCCTTCTGAACATAAGGACCTAATACAGTAAGGGGTGTTGACAGTCTGGCCAGACCTGAAAGATGTCTATCGGCAACTTCCAGTCAGTCACCCCCTCCCCTTCTACCTAGGATCCAAGTTACAGAAGATAACATATATCCTAGACAAGATTCTCGTTGGACTAGATTTAGTCCTAGGATCTTCACGGAATTAGCAGACATAGTCAAGCGAAACCAAGCCTAGAAAGAGTTCAGGCAACAATGGCCCTGGACAACAGGCTGGGGTGGACAGCACCCGAAACGACTGTCTATGAGCATCCATGGAGATGATCCGGCCCCGGAACATCAGGGATGCAAAATAACTTCAAGAAGTCTCGATTCTCTCCAGCTCAGGGGCTTCAATATTTTAAAAAAATCATTGAAACCTGTGGTCACCCTAACGCTCCTTTCCCTTGGGGATGCAAAAGGAGATCGCAAGGTCTGTCAAGAGACTATTGTAATCAGTCAGGATTCCATGATGCTAACAGGGAGGAGTTTTGAACTCTCTCTAGTTCACGATAATGACAGACCCAGTGCTATGTGCACAGCTGTAAGATGCATTAAGAGGCTGGAGAAGATACGCATCAAATGCTCGAAGAGATCTAATAGGACCAATGATGGTCATTCCCTCTTTGCTTACCCTACAATGACCAAAGGCCACGGGCCCGTAGACCATTTTATCCCTGTAATGGTTGGAGAAACTCTCTCCACATAGATCAGACCTCCTCAGGCTGATCTGGGGCATCGAAGCGATAATGAGGCGTCAAAACTGTGGAGGATAAGGGACATCTCATTTTATTAGGGAATGTTAGCCATCCCTTCCTTAAGGGAATGGCGCCTATCAGCAGCTCGTTTATAAATGATCCGCAAGGTGCCAGCGGATGCTCTTCTCGGGTTCAACCCAATAGAGTTGGAATGGTACATGGATGCAGACCCATTCCCTCCCAGATGGGAACAAGTCCCAGAGCTGCAGATCGTTCTCTTCATCACGAGCATCATCAAGATACTATCTCGATATATAGCCCCATATGAGGATCCTCTAGTGGAGGTAACAGACATCATGTCTCTAGAATAGAAGTGATGGACTTAGAAATTCCTGTTCAGCCCATCAAATTTCCTCCGGAAGGCCCTCTACATGCTGAGACCCTTCCAGGGAAGAGGGGCTCTGTTGGCTCCCAGGACTAAGGCTGAGGCTGGTCCTAGTTATGCACCTAGGATTATCCAGGAGGTTCAGAAGTTTTCTGCCTTCGATTTATCTCAGTACACCTGATCCCTTCATCTTATGAATTCCTTGCCCTTAACAGCTAGGAAAAAGACTGGGATCTCAATAGCCAAAATAGAATTCCTTGAAGAATACAAGTCTAGTCAACTAGAAGACAATACGAGTCTTCTTGGGAAAAGTAAGTTGCTTTGTAAAACAATAGGGACCGAAAGCAATCTCATGATCTTCTGCCTGTCCTCTGTCCACCCCTATATTCAAGGTCTGGCGGCCAACAGCATGATGACCTTTGAGAAAGGAGGCAGTGTATCCTTTGATACTATGAGAAGTCTAGTTCTTCGGCCTTGTCCCCATATAAACCCTTGAGTAAGCACCAAGGGTAGGGCCGACTTTGCGAGAGAGGTCACTTGATTGGATCTTTGGATCCATGGACCAATATCTATGTGCAAGTCAGCCCCGACTAGACCTCTTCTATATGCCCTTTAAACGGATCTGACGAATGAAATCTTTAATAAGATTCCAAAAACATGTGCAGGCTTAGGCCTGCAGCGCCACTAAAGCCCATCTCATGGTCTTTGGACAAGGTCCTACATTATGCCTCACCTGTGAACAATGAGGATTGTTCCCTCAAGGATCTAACCTAAAAGGTTATTTTTTGGTTCGCTATAGCCTCTGGGGATGAGGGCCACATTAAGTGGGAGAACTGCATCTCTTTCCTGATCCAACCTTTCTCACTAAGGACGACCTACCCACTAAGAGGTGGGGTTCCTGGAGAATCTGCCCTCTGAAGGAAGATGTCTCTCTAGGTCTGCTAGAGTGTCTAAGGTCTATCTTCATAGAACTTAAGACTTCAGGAGAAACAGCTCTTTACAGGAAAAAACTTTGGATCAAACTATCCCTATAACTGAGGACGAAGCTCACCTACCTTATTCGCGGAGTGGATCCTGATAGTATTCCTGCAGATAAAGATCCGAGAAAAGTTGCTTCATCACTGAACCTTTCAGTGTGTGGACTTCAGCCTCTTCGCTCATTTACTGATCGGAGGTTGTCCAGTCGGTCTTACAGACACTATGCTAAGCAAGTCTATGGATTGAAGCATTATGTGGTGGCGGCAGGTGCTATTTTGGACCCTGTCGTCTAGCTCTGCAATGAACAGTAAATTGATTGGGACTATCAATTAAAAGGAGAAGGGGTCAGCATTTTTTTCGTTCGACCTCCCTTTGAATAAGTGTTGCCATGGTAACACCAAATCTGTTCAGAATCTCAGGTGTGAAATTATACGGATACCACTAGTGCCGTGTGTACATAGTACACAGTGTTGTTAGACTATTTCATGTACAGAAATTATAAAGAAAAGTCTTGTTAAAAGAGCTTTTCTTCAGTCTGAGAGTGGCACTCATCAATTTTCCCCTTTCAAAAAAGGGAACATTAATTTCTGTGTATGTCTCTTGTATAATTTCCTTATCATGCTTCATTCATTTAGCATGTAGTCATTTACTAGGAATAAGTGTCAATTAAAATACAGTTGCGTCCTAATTCGCCCAACAATTGCATGTTTAAGATGCCAGAGTTCCTTGACGTACTCATGTAAGTATTTCTCATATCATTGTATGCTTGCAAACAACGGATGAGGACACTGATATTGGTTCCGCAATATATACAAGCCTTGAGACCGTTTGTATTCTCAGTGTATACTTATGTTTGTTCATACAATATATGCTACCTTGAGGACCCTTTTCTAACGTCTAAAAATGACTCTTCCCTGCAGGGGGCAGGAAGCAGGAAGCACTAACATTGTTATGCTTAGTGATAATGACTGATAACGGTAACGTCATTTGTCTCAATTGGCCTTTTTTGGCTGTAGAAATATTGTTCCAAGGTTAAGGCACTGATGAAAATCCACAGATACATTAATTCTCTGGTATGCTTCCATCAGAACGTCATGGCTTGAGCCCAAAAAACGGATTTTGAGTGAAGCGAAAAATCTATTTTTGGGTGAGATGGCCATGACGTCCTGATGGACCCACCCTTCTTTTCTATGAAAAGATCTTCATGGTTTCCCTCCCTGAACTACTGTATCTGTAGCACCATGCTCAACGCTACAAGAATGACCGCCAGAGGGAGTTGGCGCGGTTGTGATACGATAGTAGTAGGGGAACCAGGGTAACCTCTATTGCAGCTACCCTTCTAATTCTGCCACGTATCCCCCTCGAAGCGTAAAGGCTATTGGGGGTGCAGATTGCCATGTGGCGTGTCAAGAATACGTCCCCTGATTATATACGATACCCTTGAGATAAATCTTAAGGGTACTCGTGCCAGAAGTTAGAATTCTGTGAAACCTTTGGTTTGATTCTCTGGGAATATCACTATAGTCATATATACCCTTGGGAAGCTAGTAAAGGAACCTTCCATCAGGACGTCATGGCCATCTCACCCAAAAATAGATTTTTCGCTTCGCTCAAAATCCGTTTTGCGTTCTTTTCTGTAGCGACTTTGTCTTCAAATATGTCTTGAAAATCAGATAGAATATCATCTATAGACACTCCATTCTTGTGTTCATCTTGTGTACCTATAACCATCAAAATACTAGAGAAATC
Organism: Palaemon carinicauda; assembly: GCF_036898095.1. NCBI lineage: Eukaryota > Metazoa > Arthropoda > Malacostraca > Decapoda > Palaemonidae > Palaemon > Palaemon carinicauda. The sequence continues at coordinate 4,325,837 of NC_090738.1, read as the reverse complement.
TAATTTTAAATATTGTATCCAATCCAAACCTAGTGAAGTTTGTCCTTTACGTTTTAACTACGGTTAATGGCATTCTCTCTAATTTCTATTTTTCATTCTGTACTTCTACGTTTGAAGCACCTTTTACCTGAATATCATTACTATTATAACCTTTCCAGACTCTATTCGTACCTTTTAATAACAAATTGGGGATGGTTTTAGCAGTTTTCTCAGACATAATTGATACATCAGCTGCTGTGTCAACTTGCATTATTATTGGTTTACCATTTATGACCACTTCTTTCAATATGTGTTTGTTTGCATCTTTGTTGACAGAATTAATGCAAAACGCAAAATCTCTTTCTGGCCTAATCTGATAATCATTAACATTTTCGGCATTATTCTCTTGGCCTATAGCATCAACTGCTGCATTTATTTTCTTTATGTACTGCTTAGGAAATCTACAAATGTTTGTAAAATGGCCATTCATTCTACAATTTGGGCATGCCTGTCCTGTAGCAGGACATTTTCTTGCTTCATGTGCAAAATGATCAGTTTTACCACTTCTAAAGCATTTGGGTTTTTCATGTTGTTTCTGCATATATGTCTGAATCTGATATTTGTGAACATTAGAGTTGGGCATTTTCCTACGATTAGGCTTTGATGTATTCTTTTGATTCTCATTGTCTTTCAACTTTGAGCCAATCTTGCGAATTTTAGAATTTTCCATTTTATTGCTTGTAGAATTACTTATTATATCATTTTGCCCATTTGGTGTTTCTAAAGCTCTGCCTATTATCAATACCTTCTCTAGTGTTAATCTTGATCTTGCAGTAATTTTCTTCTTAGCTCCTGTGATGTGCAATGAGCAATAACTTTATCTATGATAACATTTTCTTACTCTAGAAATTCACATGAAAAAAGCTAAATTCTTTAGTCTAGTCAGAAATGCATCTGAGCTTTCATTTTCTTTCTGATAAGCCTGTGATGCAAATTGATACCTTTCAAAAAAATATTTAACCTGCGGTGCAAAATATGTGGTAAGAGCCTTAACTGCAGCTTTACTTGTATCATTGGTAGGTTGCAGAGTTTGAAACACTTCCCGAACCTCTCTACATGCTGTGCGGAGTAATGGAGTCTTCTTCTGTGCCTCTTTCATATGACCTAATGCTTCTAAATATATCTTAAATTTCTCACACCACTGTTGCAATCGTGTTGAACAGAATTGTGTTCAGCAACAATGCTGAAGTTTTCAGGATGTTCTATGTTCAGAGGCACTTTGAATTCTTACCTGGATTAGGTTAGGCTAACGAAATCTACAAAATGAACTTGTAACTTCCTAAGAAAATTTAATTCTAAGCTAGTTCCTATATTAATTGCACTTTTTGTACCGTAATGCAACCAACTTTAATAGTTCTACACTTTGTGTTTCATGAACAACGAATTCTGGCTTACGGTAATTATTTTACCTTTGTGCCCTGTCTACTGGTAACAAATTTTAATACTACCTTGCTTGGTCCTTACAAACAAATAGAAATTTTTGATGTTGGCTTCTCTCTTAACATCGACCGTGTTAGTAGCCTAAAGTTATGTGTTCCTCTGGTTGGCTGTAGTTTCCTGCTGCATGGGGTTGCAATCTTCTAGTTGGCTCTTCTGCTGGTGCATCTTATGAGTGAATTTGGTTCCCCATGGATCGTCGCCAAATGTGCTGCATTCACTACAGCATAACTACATGATATCAGCTTACTCACCTGAAATAATATTAATAGCCACGAATTAGTGTTGTACTATGTCCCATCCTCATTGCCAAAACGTGTTTTTTTTTTCACAACAGCATAATTACTTGATATCAGCTCACTCACCTGAAATAATATTAATATCCATCTCACCCAATATCGCTGATTCTTCTAGGTAGGGTTTAACCCTGGGTTGGTTAAGTTCCAAAGCGGGTACGCCATTACCAATGTGGTACCATAAATGAGACCTCAACTTTTGGACCATATAACTTCCTTATTGATAAATATATTTAAAGTCCTTAAGTTTCTTTTTTAACAATATTCACTCCTCAATATTATGTTAAAAGTAAATTAAAAACCAATCATTTTAAATTTTTTATTTGGAAAATTTAGAAAAATAAGTATATAAAAGTATAAATAAATAGAAAATAATCTGTAGAAAATATTTACATTATACCTAAGTAACTTTGGCGAACTGCATAATAAAGTTGAATGGCATGGCAGCATTCATGCCTATTTTCAAGGTCATAGGCTGAAAAACACCAAATCTGTGACAGGGGTGAAAATGGGCACTGGCGTGGCACTCGATGAAGGCACTGGGGTGGCACTCATTGAAGGCACTGGTGTGGCACTTGTTGAAGGCAGTGGGGTAGCACTTGAAAAAGGCACTGGGATGGCACTTGAAAAAGGCTTTAGGGTAGTATTGATTGATGGCACACTGGTGGAGATGGGGGCCTTCCCTGATGGGCTCCTGAAGGGGGTCAAGGTCATGAGAGGGTCATCTACTATGTTGTCGTCACCATCGTCGCATGGTACATGGTAACCTTCTTCATAGGGAATTGTATCCTCTTCTTGCTTTGAAAATGAGAAGAAAAGTGAAATGGAGGCTCACTTTCTAAAGAGGTGCTAGATGGGGTCGAATAGGAGAGTGCTGAGTGGTAAAATTTGTTTACACTTCCCTGGTCAATGGTGTCCACCTGGGGCACGTCACCATATTTCTGATAAAAACACGTGTCACCAGCACACTCAATATTATTAAAATCACTAAGAGATTCCAAAATCTCGTTGAGTCTTTTCCCAGAAGGGAATTTCTTCTGCATTTTGCCTACCTGAAATTTTTTTTTTTTTTCCCCTATATACTTGAACATCCGGCAGCCTAGCACAAAGATGGCAGCATCACTGCATAGCGACACTATTCACCAATGTTCAGTGAAAATCTCTTTAACTTTCATTAATATCACTCTGATATATTTAGCGAAATGTAAAAGCATACGAAATTGAAATTTCAATACAGTTTAGTATTGTGGTACCAAAATTGAGACCAAAAAAGATTTGAAGAGCTACATCTCTGCGAGTATCTGAAGCTGCGACTTGTGCGTCCTACCCATGTTGTATCATAACAAAGTCTTATGCGGCGCACCTCGAGAACGACCCCACATACAAAGCAACAAGATGAAACCTGGGAAAAGTTGCTTTGCGCCTGCGCCTGGTTCCAAATTTGGGGCCTGTTAACTTACCCAGGGTTGATACGTGATATTGTTAAAATACATTTAATGTGCTAAATGCTTACATTACTGGTCAGTTCTCAATGGCTTGTGACTCTCAAGTTAGAACATCTGTGTAAACAAACTCTTGTACAAAAATATGAAATTAACAAATGAGCATCACTCTCAAAAGACTGGATCTTACTGTAATACAAAAGTAAGAAGAATCACATCCTATTTTTGATGTAATTAATAAATGATTAAATCCTTCATAACATACACTACTACACTTATACTTAATGTCTAAATATATTCTATCAATGCAACACTGCAATATTACTCTTAATACACGTAGTACATATGGTATTATAGTACAAATTCATAACAGTCTTTTGTGAATGGCTGTCAGCCTGGAGAAGCTCCTCTTAGCCGAAGCAGTGAAAGGCTATCGCTCACCCTTGAGCCAAACCTTTAGAGTAAAAGGACTAGACCATTTCTTGTCTTGGGAATTATTAATGGTGATGAGGAGGTTTGAACAATTATGCTTACCAAAGGAACTCAAACCACCATTGTGGAATATCACCAGACTTCTAAGCCCCTGAAAGAGTGGCTTGCATGAACCTTTGTAGCAAGCATCATAAAAAGATACTGTGTTTTTGCTTGCCCTGGCATCTCATTCTATTAATCATTCTGAAAGGTGAAGAAAGGTATCCTTTACCTTCGTCCTTGAGTTTGTTGCGTAAACTCAAAACCCTGCCGTGGATGACCCAAGGTTCATGACCTTCTCAATTTTATCTCTTAGTGATGTGACCAATGATCTCCATGATTTAATTATTTGTCCTGTGAGGTCATTAATACTCTATCTAAAGCTAACCAAGTCCATGCTCGCAGTAACTATCGACACCGCATTATAAATTTTAATAGCCAAGTTCCAGCTTTGCTAAAATAATTTTCCTATTAAAGGACTGAGGTTTTTATAGTTAAAAAAATACAAATTACTTTAAAAAATGGTCATTTTACTTTGCCTGTTTTTAAAGTTACTGTTCATGCTGCTATAATGCTTTCCTGTGATATTTAAAATAGTATGAATGAAAATAAAAGATTTTAAGGATTTGAAAAATTACCAAATATCTCACTCCTGTATTTTTAATTTTTTTTTTTTGATTGCTATGGTAGGTACTATGTCCCTGGAGTAGAACGTGTCCCTTGGGTGGGTAAGGAACGACGAGCGTTAAGCAGAGCTATGGCAAGCTTCCCTCCGACTGTACGAACTGTCATGTCACATGCACTCAGGCCTTTGGAGACACTTACACTGGTTGATGTAAATGATGGGTATGTGGTGACAGATAGTTCTGCTTTTTATGTTAATAAAGATATTTTGCTTGTAATAATTAACCAGGAAAAACAGAAAACCCAGACCATAGGTATATAAGGTATATAGAGATAGTAGTTAAGAGTATTGCAAATATATAATGTGTACCAGAAACAACAATATCCAGAAGACAGTGTTATATAGGTGTGGAAAAGTACAGTAGGGGTATCAGTAGATAAATCCAACGTATTCACATACAATAGCATTTCTGAAAGGTGACAATGTGATTTATGACGAGAGCAACTAAAGTATCTGTCTCGACACAAGCTTTGAGTCTGGGTGTATTTGAGACTGATAACAGACATTTATATGATGAGTAATGCAATTTGAAATTTTTTTTTATAGAACTAATTCTTTATGAAAATACTATTTTTTTAGTGAAGTTCATTCTTTACTAGAATTCTGTAAATTACTACCATTCTTTACGTCGGTTTGACTTACGATACAATGTATATATATATATATATATATATATATATGTATATATATATATATATATATATATATATATATATATATATATATATATATATATATATATATACAGTATATATATATGAATGCCCACCCTCCTTCCCACCTATTAATGGAGTCAAGAGGATAGGATATTAATTGCAACTTTGAGACTTGTAGAGTTGGTAAGCCTAGACCTTACCTCTAGTTACCATTGGTCTATAGATATTGCCTTGGCTGGCAGGGGTCATGGCCTCTTGAATGGAAGAACAGGAAATTCCTAGTTTTGGAGGTAATGTTACTGTTGAGTTGGCTTTGGTGACAAAGCAATATGAACATGAAGAGAGTAAAGAAATAACAAATTTTATTGAAATTCCATATTGATAAAGGGGTGGACTGGTTAGTAGTGGAGAAGGTGTAGAGCTGAGCATCCTGATCACAAGGTGGCGAGCGGCTTCAAGAGCTGGTAGAACACATCTTCGATCCTCCTGGTTTTCCAACTCTGTCTCTGCAATAAGAGAGGCAGCAATTGCCACTAACCTCTCTCCCTCTCGAAGACATGCTGTGATGCATGCTTTCAACAACCTTTTAGCATCAAAGGTAAGAAGATCGGAAAGTAAATACATATCAGGTTTGCCTGCCATTATATAGGATATAGGAAGAGCCCCAGGCCTCCATTTGGCAGATTATTTGATTATTACTTTAGGGTGGACATTATTTCTATTTAGTTTTCCAATAGGTATGTGTATATGTATTTATATGTATGCATATCTATATATATGTATATGAATGTATGTATATGTATTTGTATATGTATAAATATAGTGATCCCTCGCATATTGTGGTTCACTTATCGTAGCATCATTACATTGCAGAATTTTGTATTTATCCTGTTTAAATCAATATTGCGGTCTTCTCATTATACAGCTGTTTTTTGCAGGCTGATTTGTATTCATGTTATTTAGTATTTTAATTATTTTTGTGTTGAAATAGTAATCTTCAAGGTTTGAAATTAATACAGTAAATTAGTAGATAGAAATACTTTAAAGTATTGCATTATATAGGATTAAATAAGATATGTTAAAAGAAAATTTGTACCGTAACGTAGGTGATACAAAGAATCCCGCAACTGTATGGAAAACGAAACTTGGGAAGAATGTTAGAATGGTCTAGTTTTTCCAAATAATTTCTTAGATGATGCACTATTGGCTGATAAAAATAATAAAAAAAACACACACACAATCACAGCCCTCTGTTCAGTGTCTGATTAGGAGTATGACTGGAAGATCACACACAAGCTAACTACTGCATACAGAGCACCATGTAATCCAGTTCACTGTTACTCATACGTATGCAACATCTCTTCATATCTTTATTTGTGTTGTGTTTTTTGTAAAATTGGGAATTATATTCGTGTAAGAACAAATCACAAATTATCAAAGCAATTTGTGTTTTTCCTAGCTATAGAAACCTGAATCCTTTAGATGATACTTCCCTCCTTAACCATCCCTCTCAGCTCTTAGCCAAAAAGTCATAAGTGAAGAGACTTTGACAGGTAAGGGATGGGGCTCCTCACCCTCTCTCCTACCTGTCACTTAACTGTTCGTTAGACAATTGAACAAACGTCCAACTTTGCGCTGAAAACATGCTCCCTACTTATAGGACTTATGACTCTATTGGTAGGAAAAATACAAATTATATTAAAATTTGTGATATATATATATATATGTAATATGTATATATATATATATATATATATATATATATATATATATATATATATATATGTACATATATAATTATATATAAATAATGTTATTATAATTTAGAGTATGTGTATTATATCATATCCGTTTCCAACTGCTGCCATCTTTCATTGTTACGATAATTTAATTTATCCTTCCAGCTTCAGGAGGTGTTGATAAGAAGTGTGGAGTCTGTCCTGAAATGGTTAGGGAGTGAGGAAGAGCCTTGGGTGGGGCCAAGGCTAAAACTTTACTTGGTTTTAGAAAATGACAACATTACCTTACAACCCAATGAATCTGAGCTTTTTTCTGCATTTATGGATCTCTTTAAGGAGGTAACTTGGACTAAATATATATTAGTACCTGATATTGATATCTTTAAAGGTGAAAAGACAGGGAAATGGTGTTGTATTTCTATCAATAGAGATTTTTCCTTTTTCTTCACTCCTCAGCTGGATAAATGCGTTCAGTTATATCGGGGTACCTGGGAAGAACCCCAGCCTCCGAAAATACCTAAGTGGCGCCAAAAAGCCGCTACTAATGGTGCTTCAGAGGGATCAGGCGAAGCAGCACCGTTACTAAGACCTCTTGAGCCCAAACGGGAAACCTTGGTGGTCACTCTCTCCGAGCCCCAGTGGGAGGGTTTCAGAACCTCGCTCTCCAACAGCATTAAACAACGATTCAAAGATGCTGCTGAATTCATCTCTCAAATAAGTAAGTAAATTTTTATTTGTTCTGGCACTATAATTAAACAATTTCGGTCTTTACAGTGGAATTATATATTTGTGACAGCTGAAACCAGCCATAAGATTTTTAAGTGAGGTGTATAGGGTGTGTTCTAATAGACACCAACATATAATTTTTTCTTTATTGTGCTTACCATATAAAACTTTTCAGATGGTGTATTACATATGAATTGAAATGAATAATGAAACAAATTAATATCTTAATATAAGCCTCGAAAAATGGATAATATGATTAAAGAAAGTTAGGATATGATAATATAATACAATCACAATGATCACTTAAATCACGCTAGAATAAGTAGTTCTGTAAAATAGGGATTAACAACTTAAAATGTTAAAAACACTAACGTAAACAACAATCTATGCTTCCAAAATGTTGAACCCTTCTTGGGGTTTCCCAGGAAAGAAATTAACTTTCCGAGTGCACGAGGTGGACTGAGCAATGTGAATGGGAAGAAAGGATGGTAGCGTTCATTACAGCACCCCACAACACAAAATATTAAAGCATACAAAATATCTATCAATTATCATTATATAAATTAGAAATATCGAAGAATGCAAAACATCTATCAATTATTATTACATATGGTAGGAATATAGTATTATCCATCTTAAAATAGTAGGCAATTGAAATCTTTACATCTGTTATTTGAGCACTTTAACAGTATGGAGCGCTATATTTCCTATACCCCCCTCCCCCACTAATCCACTGGTTTGATTATTCATCACTGGGAAATATAAAGAACTAATTACTGAATTAAAAATAAAACTTTCCTTGATTCAAAATGCACAAACCCCTGTTCAATGGAGTATAATGACAACTTTATAAATCACATAACACTTGAGTTATCGATCACACTTTCATTGCACTCACTTTCCAGAAGAAAACATAACTTGTAAATGAGTCGCAAGTATTCTCCGGATTTGGTTTTGATCCTAGCCTTTCCCACTAGACCACTCTAATCCACCACTACCTCCAGCATTTTACCCAGAGGCCAAGAACCTTGAGGAACGTCTTCCTCCATAACCATAATGATGTCGTTGATGACGAGATTGCATCGTTTTGAGTTCCAGCGCTGTCGCTCCTGCACCAACGAATCCAAAACTGGTCTGCAAGATACTTCACCAGGCGCCATTTTTGCTTAACATACAGGTCTTGCTGTTGGAATACACCTGGAGATGTAACTGGTCCTTTCAATGCTAAGATGTGACCTGGAGTAATAGGCTACAAATCATGGGGATCCTCTGATGATCTAGTGAGAGGCCTGCTATTTAAGGGGGCTGGCCGACTATTGCCGATATTTAATGACAGGACTTTGACATTCATACCACTTTATAAGGTGACTTAGGCCATCTCCAAACTGTATAGGAATTTTGCCTCTGACCTTCGGTTTTGCGACGCCAGAGTGATTTATCCTGAAAATGAGTGTTTTTCAAATTCTATCTGCTCCCTTGATAATTATTACTAAAATCTGGGATTACTACCCTATATAGACCTGATATAGACCTCCAATAATATGAAGCGTTTTTTACTAAAAGTATATTTTCTTTACCAGATATGAATTTTTTCATTATGGTAAAAAATAAACCATAAAAAATCAGGGAAAAAATAAAGAAAAAAATATGAAACAAAAATTGGGAAAAAGGGGTTTTATTTCATTGTTTTATAATGCATTTCTAAGTTACATATCAAATTTCAATGCTCTACCTTGGAAACGAAGGGAGACTATTGAATTTGAAGGTCAATAAGTATAGTGAGCCTACGGGCCAACCAAGGGAAAGGCCCGTGCCAACAACAAGTGTTGGCTTTAATACCCCAACAACAAGTATAGTTTTGAGATACAGGCATTCTAGGTTTTTCTTTGTATTTTTATAAAGATAATATTAATAAATCATGATTATTATGAATTTCATGTTCTTTTTTGGGTGTTAATAAAAGAAAACAAAGTTATATATCCTAATCTAATCATAGATGAAGATCCTTTTGCTCAATATCTTGCTTCTTTCGGCTCCTGTGAAGCAAGGCGGCCGCTCCTCTATCCAAAACTCTCTCTCTCTCTCTCTCTCTCTCTGCACTACCAATATTACCCTCTTCTGAACTCTTAATAGAGCAAATTTTCTTCTTCCTTATGTTAGCAAGAAGTTGAAATTGTCTTTTCCTCTTTGAAATGATAAAATTCTTGCGGGAAACGAGAAAAACGTAAAAATGAATGAATGTCAGAGGGCGTTCAAAGTTTTTCTTTGTATTTTTATAAAGACAATATTAATAAATCCTGATTATTATGAATTTTATGTTCCTTTTTGGATATTGATAAATGAAAACAAAGTTCTTTATCATAATTTACTCATAAACGAAAATCCTTTTGCTCAATATTTTTCTTTTTTTGCTCGTTTCAGGCAAGGCCATTGCTTCTTCATCCTAACAACTCTCTCTCTCTCTCTCTCTCTCTCTCTCTCTCTCTCTCTCTCTCTCTCTCTCTCTCTCTACACTACCAGTATTACCCTCTTCTGAACTTTTAATAGAGCAAATTTTCTTCTTCCTTATGTTAGCAAGATGTTGAAATTGTCTTTTCGTCTGTGAAATGATAAAATTCTTACCAAAAATGAAAAAAAAAAACGTAAAAATGAGTGAATGAGTGAATGTCAGATGTCAAACTCAGGCATGTACTCTCTCTGAGGTTTGTGGTAGGACTGAATGATGAAGGGTGTAATACTACATCGTATATGACTCGTGGAAGTTATACAAATGCCATTGTTCACAATTTATTTTACATTGAAATGTAATAATTATCAAAATTTATGATAACAAGAGAAATACTGCATTTTCTTGCAGGGAACAATGTTTATGGTTTATTGAGTTACTTTACTAATTACCCTGTAACTCTGAAAGAAAGAGCAATTTTGACAAAATATTTTGTATACACATTCTCCATTGCCCTATGAAGCTCAGTGATTTGTTTCAGGATTTTGTATTTTTCTTCCTATACCCGCAAATATTGGCATTCTGGCCGGCCCTGTGACGGGCCGAGAGAAGGTTGTTACTCAAAGGTAGGATGAAAGCAACTGAGTCACAACCTTCTCTCAGCCCGTCACATTGGTGACCCCAGAGTGACCAATGTGACGGACCGAGAGAAGGTTGTGACTCAGTTGCTTTCATCATGCCTTTGAGTCAACCTTCTCTCGGCCCGTCACATCATATACATAAACTCCAGGCAAAAAGGGCATAAAAGACATAACAGGCAATTTCATGTTCAACCAACACCGCACCCATTAACAGTTAACGGTGAGAAAAACAGACATGTTATTTCAGGTCCTTATCAGTGCGAGGGGAGAGCGAAGATACAAGCATAATATATACACAAAATAAAATGTCGTTACTATGTACGATCGTGTGACACATAGTAGGTACATGGCTCCCCCCCTAAAAATGACATATTATACATGTTAAATAGGGCACCATGATCTAGAGAGGCGAACTGTAGGCAGGTCATCTGGCAGGAGATAAGCAGGTATTAGATGATCAATGGAGACCCAGTCTTCTTTGCCACGAGTGTTTAGTAGAAATGCTTTCGGACTGCATCGGATCACAAGGAAAGGGCCCGTGTAAGGGGGCGTTAGCGGTGGCTTGCCAGTGTCGTGGCATAGGAAGACGTGCGTTGCAGAGTGCAAGTCTGTCGGTATGTGATGCTTCGCTGGGGGCTTGTAAGTCTGGAGGCATGGAGTAAATTTGCCCACGACATGACGTATGCGCTGGATATCGTCGGAGGAGGTTGCAGAAGGAAAAAATTCGGCAGGGACGACCAACGGGTCGCCATACATCATTTCAGCTGCCGAGATGTCGAGGGCGTCTTTAGGAGTGGTCCTTAGTCCTAGGAGGACCCAGGGAAGCTGAGTAAATCAGTTGGAATCCTTGCAGTGGGAAATCAAAACTGCTTTGATGGTGCGATGAAAAAGTTCAACCATTCCATTGGCAGTGGGGTTGTAGGCAGTTGTCTGATGTAGGGTGATGCCCAGGAGATTCGCTAATGATGTCCATAATTGAGAGGTGAAAGTGGTACCCCTGTCAGAAGTAATATGCTCAGGGATACCAAATCTTGCAATCCATCCTGAGAGTAAGGCAGATGTACATGAGGCGGACGTTGCAGTTTCCTTGGGAATGGCTTCAGGCCAACGAGTGGAGCGGTCGATGAAGGTAAACAGTTAATGATGTCCTTGTGATGTGGGTAGGGGGCCTACAACGTCGATATGAATGTGGGTGAAACGACGGTGAGGTTGAGGAAAGGTGCCCACTCCTGAATCCGTGTGTCAATGTACTTTGGAAGTTTGGCAAGAAGTACAGGCACGGACCCAATCATTAGCATCCTTAGAAATGCCGTGCCAAATGAACTATGCTTCAGCAGCTGTGCAGTAGAACAGCATGAGGTATGTGAAAGGCGTGTTGAAATCAAACACCTGTCAGCGCATGGGAGCAGGAATCCAAGGTCGCGGTCTACCAGCACTGACATCACAGAGGAGGGTGGTGTTGGAGTTGTCGAAGGGGATGTTTTCCCAATGGAGGGATGTGCAGGATGTCCTACATGCTTGATACTCTGGATCCCGTCGTTAGGCTTCAGCCAAGGCGTTGTAATCCAATCCCAGTTGAACGGCAGCCAACTTGTTTCTCGACAGGGCATCGGCAACGAGATTCATTTTCCCAGGGATGTTTTGAAGGGTGCAATTGTATACAGCCACGGCGGAGAGATGTCAGCGTTGACGGGCGGACCAGGCGTCAGACTGTCGAGTTAGGGCGTGCACCAGAGGCATGTGGTCTATGCGAATGACGAAGGGCGCACCTTCTTAGAAATGGCAAAAGTGACGGACAGCCAAGTGCACCGCCAGCAATTCGCGATCGAAGGTAGAATAACCCGATTCTGCCTTGGACAGTTTTCTGCTTAAGAAGGCCAATGGGCGGAGAGAGCTGTTGACTACCTGTACGAGTACTGCACCAATAGCGACATCGCTGGCATCGATGGAAAGAAGGAGAGAGGCATGTGGGATAGGAAAAGTGAGAGCTGCAGCAGTTGATAGGGCCTTCTTTGCATTGGAGAAGGCCGCTTCGTGAAGGGGACCCCACTTCAGGTCTTTTGGCTTGCCCTTGAGGGAGGCGTAGAGGGGAGAAAGAGTGGCGGCAATGGCTGGCATAAAACGGTGATAATAGTTGATCATGCCCAAGAATTCCTGCAGAGCTTTGACGGTTGAGGGTGTGGGGAAGTTCTGAATGGCTGCTACCTTCTCAGGGAGGGGATGCCCTAAGAACGACACTTCGTTGGCGCCAAAGGTACACTTGTCGTACCGGACTACAAGGCAGTTTTGTTGCAGGCAGTCGAGCACGATTCGCAGGTGATGGAGGTGTTCCTCTTTTGAGGAAGAGAACACAAGTATGTCGTCCACATAACATACACAGAAGGGGAGGTCCCATAAGATGCCATCCATGAGACGTTGAAAAGTGGCCTCAGCATTACGAAGGCCAAAACAGGAGTAATTGAAGGTGTATGTACCAAACGGAATGGTGATGGCAGTCTTGAGGATGTCTTCTGGGTTCATAGGCACCTGATAATACCCCTTCAGGAGGTTGAGCGTGGAGAAAACCTTTGCTTTGTGCAGCTGGGAGGTCACGTTGGCGATGTATGGGAGGGGGTAGTGATCTGGTTCTGTTTGCATGTTCAGGCCCCTGTAATCCCCGCATGGATGGAGGGAGCTGTCTTTCTTCAGAACAATGTGTAAAGGTGACGACCATGGGCTGGAGGCCTTTTGGCAAAGGCCCATTTCCTCCATTTCAGCGAACGTCTGTTTGGCGGCTGACAATTGTTTTGGTACCAGACGTCTGAATTTTGCGAAGACTGGGGGTCCCGTTGTCTTGATATGGTGATAAATACCGTGCTTGGCAAGAGCCATGGGCGTTTGGTGAAGTTCTGGACAGAAAACTTCTAGGTACGACATGAGGAGGTGGGCGTAGGCATCCGTGGGTGCGCTGATGTGGAGAGCAAGGTTGGAGGGGGCGGGTTGATGAGGTGTCGACAAGTACGAGTCTGCGTTGACCAATCGTTGGTGAGGGACATCGACCAGAAGGTGGAAATGAGAGAGGAAATCCGCACCGAGGAGTGGAAATGTGACATCAGCAACGAGAAACTTCCAATTAAATTTGCCGTTCCCAAACGATAATGTGAGGTTCTTGTAACCGTAGGTGGGTATCGCAGATCCGTTGGCAGCTACCAGGTAGACGTAGATAGACTACGTTGTATCCTGAAGAGTTCCCTTGGCTAAAGAGAACGACAAGCACCCGTGTCTACCAAAAATCGCACGCCCATTCCTGCATCATGTAAAAAGAAAAGATTAGAAACACGGGAGGCCACCGCCACGAGCGATGGCCTACTTACACATTTTTTGGCCACTGACAATCCTTGGTACATTTCTTCGCGGCTGCCCCGAATCTGTAGTGGTAGTAGCAAAACTGCGGCCGATGGGAGGCAGTAAGTGGCTGTAGAAGTCATTGGTTGGGGCGCGAGCGAGTGGTGGGTGATGGGTGGCTTTGTCGCTGCTTCGGAACATCATGGGGTAAGTGTGTACTGTATGTCCTACAGCATTCACGTCAGCTTCGGTTGATGTTGAATAGTCATCCTCTTTGTCAGGAGTGGAGGCGTTGATGGAGGTCTTGAAGGTCGTGAAGTGGCTGTCCATAAGGGCGTCGGCATTGGTCATCAAGTCCTTTATGGGTAAACTATCGACATCGGGTACGGCAGCGCGTACAGGCTCGGGTAAATGGCGTATCCAAAGGGCAGGAAGTAGGTTCACCTCACGAGGAGAGCCCTCTGCGGCAGGTTGCTGGTGAGCGATACTGGTCATTTCCCTGATGGTGAGCGAAACCCTTTGGTCCCCCAACGGTTGTTGAGAGAGCTGAAAAAGCTTTGCTATATGGGCAGCTGGTGATGGCGAGTACTGCTGCAGAAGGTATGTTTTGAGGGCGTCATATGCTATTTGGGTGTCTCCTTGTTCACAAAGCCAGTCGGATATTTCCGGGAAGGTGTCCTCGGGTATCCCCACGAGAACATAATCTGCTTTGGTGGTTGAGCGAGTCATGCCCTTGATGCGGAACTGGACTTTTGCGTTCTGAAACCAAGCAAACGCCTCTCTGCTGGCGGACGACGAAAGTTTCAATGGAGTGGCGCCAACTTCCGTGGAGTCCACCATAGTACCAATGACAGAGGGGCAAGGGGGGTGGGTGGAAGGCGAGAGGAGCGAGTGGACTTCCGGAGTGGCCAAGGGAAGGTTGTGACTCAGTTGCTTTCATCCTGCATAATATATACACAAAATGAAATGTCGTTACTATGTACGATCGTGTGACACACGGTTGGTACAGTCCCCTTAGGATCACTTCGACCTCGCACACTAGTGTCCAAAATTTGTCTTCATTGAGGGCCTGATGTTGAAGGAGTGGGCCAAAAATATGACAGACTAATCTTATCTGGTGTTCCCATACTCCCCCAAAGTGGGACACATATGGAGGGTTAAAGATCCATGTGATGCCCTTAGTAGATAAGTCAGCCACAACTTGCTTACTAACCATCTCCTCTAACTCCATCCATAGCTCACGCTCTGCCCTGATAAAGTTACTACTATTGTCGAAACCAAGGATTTCAACACTGCCTCGTCGGGATAAGAATCTACACAAAGCGTTGATGAATGCGACCGTGTCCTTTGAATCCACTACTTCCAAGTGCATGATGCGAGTGTTGGGGTATGTGAATATAACACTATAATGATTGTGCGCAATGTGTCCTCTCTTTACCATGAAGGGCCCAAAGCAGTCAACACTTGTATTTGTGAATGGTGATTTTCCAGGTGTGACCCAATTAGTTGGGAGTTTGGACATTTTCTGATTCATTGGTCAAGCCAACAAACGTTTGCAGATAGCGCACTTTGAAGTAATGCTCCTTACTAGCGTACCTGCTCCAATGATCCAGTATTTTTGTTGCAGTTTTGACAGAACATATTTTTGACCAGAATGTCCAGAATCTTCACGAATCTTTCTCAATAAAAGCTTGGAAGCAGTCGATGTCTCGGGTATTATGATTTGATGCTTGGTATCAAATTCCATCTGGTTCTTATTCAATCTGCCCCCTACCATTAGTAGCCCATCTTTGGCCAAGAAGGGGTTCAGTCTTGCAATTTCATGGTGAGAGGCAGATTTCTGGTATTGGCAGGAGTAGATGGTGTGTCTCCGATTTTCTTCAGTTCTGATGCGAAACTTTCAGCTTGACCAGCTTTGAATATTGTCGTCTTGCTGGTTTCAAGCTCTTCAACACTTAGTTTATAGCCCAATTTTAGTGACAAGCCCTTTTGTTTTGCTTATATGCTGTATGGGAACCTTTGAAGTCAAGCTATTTTACAAAAAAGCATATCCAGAGAAGAGAACCTTTCCAGAATGAACCTTTCTGCTGCTTCAGTAATATTAACTAGGCAAGAAGTTTCTGCCTTTACTTTGGGGTCATTGCCCAACTGTGCGTTCTTTAAGTCTTCCGGCATTAGAGGCCAATGACATTCCTCTAGATGCAGAAATGCTGGGCCACTTAGCCAGATAGGACTATCTTGCAGTTTTTGAATTTTAGTTCCGCTGGAAGCTAGATCAGCCCAGTTTTGTTTTGTATCCATGTATTGCCAACATTTGACATCTGAAAGTTTGCGGATAGTGGATACGTGATTTGCGAAAAATATGGGATAACATGCTTGATTGTTCAAAATATACTTCAGAACTGAGTAGAATTTCTCCAATAGATAGAAGGAAGATGTGGGATGTCAATTTCATTCCTGAGCATCTGATCAATCTTGATGGCAACAACAGCCGCTGTTAATTCGAGTCTTGGTACCACCATTTGTTTTAGAGGTGAGAGACGAGCTTTGCCGAAGAGTATAGTATTGTGTACTTCATTTGTTTTGTTGGTGAGCCTCAGATAGGATACTGTGCTATATTCATCCATGCGGGCATCTGAGAAGTGATGAAGCTAGTATGTTTTTACTGTGTCAAAACTTACAGGAGAGAAGGCTCTCGGAACATGAAGTTTAACCAGTTCTGGTAACTCTTTCAGCCTCTGCCTCCAGAATAAGCTTTCTGATTCTTCCATGGGTTGATCCAACTCAAGACCTCTCTTGCACAACTTCTGGATGAGCTGTTTAGCTCGGAGGATGAAGGGCACTGCGTATCCTATTGTGTCGAAAGTTCCAGCCACCACTGAATACTCACATTCTTGTAGCAAAACTTCATAATCATATAATTCTTTGCATTTTAAAAGGCTTATGAGCCCGAATCTTGTCAAGATAACATCGAGTGAGGTCATGACTGTCCCCATACTGGTATTCTAACTACCCTAACCTTAATATATCCTACAGCTTGCTTTAAATATTTGCAAAATTGAATGCATTTCAATGCTTTCGCAGTAAGATGCTGCTCAGAAGTTAAGCCTACACACTGGATCATCCGTATTAGTACTAACAACATAGTCAAATGTATCAATAAATTTCCTATACTGAGTCATATCACCAGTGAAGGTGGGAATTTTGGTAAGTGACAACAATGTTTGACGTTGTTGTTCAATAATTACCTGTGTGAGCCTCTACGTTTGGTACAGAGACTCCTCCATAAGTGATTGGTTTTTAGCTACCATACCCAGAGGTATTGTGGGTGTCTGTGGGTGCTGAATTCTAATGTAGGTGAAGGGAGCGGTTAATGGATTGAGGCCAGACGTTTGTGTTGTAGTTGGAATCCCGTTTTTCAAAATAGTCTTAGGTAGTGGAACAAACGAAATTTCCCTATCCTTTGTAGTTTTGGTCATGGAAGTCTTTACTGGCTTGAAATTCCGAGGGGGTATTTTTGATCCGACAGACAGGCTGTTTGAAACAAAGAGAATACTCCCTGGGGCCTGGGGTACTGCCTGCACTACTTCTAGCTTCTAAAACTACTTCTGCTATCCTGACATTTTTCTCAGCTTCAATTTTCCCCATTTCAGTTCTAAGCACTTCAGCTTCTTCTAATTTACATTTGTTCATTTCCTGTTCTTGCTGATGTTTAATTATTTCTTGTTCCATTTGGATTTTCATTAATTCTTCTTGGTGTTTCATCTGCTTAATTTCTCTGTCGATTTTCGATGACTTCATTTTAATTTTGGCAGCTTTTTCTTCTATATCTCATTCTATAACAGCTCTTCAATACTCTAATTTTGGAGTAGACGCCCTTGACGTTGTAGATTTGCCGCCATCAGATCAGTTCCAGTTGTTTGAAGCACTATCCTCATCTTTTTGAGCCTTTAGGGTCATCTTGGTCACGTTACTCACCTCAGTATCGCCTTTGTTGGACGACGCTACTGCCAGCTTGTCTAGGTTGTTTTCCATTTTCTTCCGTTTTACCTCCAACAGCATGGAATGGTTCAAATTTCATATAGAGTGTGTTTCAATGTAGGGGTTCTAATTGACACCAACATGTAAGATTTTTCTTTATTGTGCTTTCCATATAAAACTTGTCAGATTGTGTATTACATTTGAACTGAAATGAATAATGAAACAAATTAATATCTTAATATAAGCCTCAAAAAATGAATAATATGATTGAAGAAAGTTAGGATATGACAATACAGTATACTACAATCACAATGATCACTTAAATCACACAAGAATAAGTAGTTCTGTAGAAAATAAACATGTTGTCCTTACCCGGTACCTCCAGAACACACTAGTTCAATAAACAATTTGTTCAAAGAACCCTGATACACTGGCAATGAAAACATGAATCACTTCTAGGGATTAATAACTTAAAAATGTGAAAAACACTAACGTAAACAACAATCTATACTTCCAAAATGTCGAACCCCTCTTGAGATTTCACAGGAAAGAAATTAACTTGCCGAGTGCACAAGGTAGACTGAGCAGGAACTGGGAAGAAAAGATGTAAACGTTCATTACAGCACCCGACAACACAAAATATTAAAAAGTGCAAAGTATCTATCTATTCTTACTACATAAATTGGAAATATTGAAGAATACAAAACAGATGCAAAATATCTATCAATTATTATTACATATGGTACAAATATAATATTATCCATCTTAAAATAGTAGGCAGATGAAATCTATACATCTGTTATCTGAGCTCTTTAAGGGGCTGGCCGGTTAATGCCATTTTTAAGGACAGGACTTTGACATTTTTCTTCTTCTTCTTCTTCTTCTTCTTCTTCTTTTTCTTTGTCTGCATCTTTTCCCACTTTTATATTGGGTCGATGTTTCTGGCCAGCGCTCTCCATCTACCTCTGTCCCACACTTCACCACCTGTTAATCCCTTTAATCAAAGGTCATCCTTGATACAGTCCATCCACCTTTGCTTTGGTCTCCCTCTCCTTCTCGTTCCCTGTACCTCCATTTCCATCACTCTCCTCCCAATATACTGTTCATCTCCTCTCATGATATGACCATACCACCTCAGTCTACTTTCTTGGATCTTATCTGATAGTTCTCTAATTCCTGTGGTACCCCTAATTACCTCATTGCATATCTTATCTCTTCTTGTCACTCCACACATCCATGTCAGCATTCTCATCTCTGCCACATCCAGTTTCCTCTCTTCTGTCTTCTTTATTACCCATGTCTCCACTCCATACATCATTGCCAGTCTCACAACTGTCCTGTGTACTTTACCTTTCAACTTAACCCCTATTTTCCTGTCCTGTGTACTTTACCTATCAACTTGACCCCTATTTTCCCTATTTTGACTCTGACCTTCAGTTTTGCGATGCCAGGGTGATTTATCCTGAAAATGAGTGTTTTTCAAATTCTATCTCCTGCCTTGATAATCAATATCAAGAACTAGGATTACTACCCTATATAGGCCTGATGTATAACTCGAATCAAATGAAGAGTTTTTTTTTTTCTAAAAGTAATTTTTTTTGCTAGATGTGAATTTTTTTTTCATTATGGTAAAAAGATAAACCCTGAAAAATTTGAATTAAAAATTAGAAAAATGGCAACATTTGATTGTTTTATAATGTCTTTCTAAGTTATATACCAAATTTCAATGCTATATCTTTAAAACTAAGGGAGACTATTGAATTTGAAGGTCAATAAGTATAGTTTTGAGATACGGGCATTCAAAGTTTTTCTTTGTATTTTTACAAAGACAATACTAATAAATCATGATTATTATGAATTTTATGTTCCTTTTTTGGATATTAATAAACCAAAGTTATTTATCATAATTTGATCATAAATGAAGATACCTTTGCTCAATATCTTGCTTCTTTATGAGAGATGGTAGCTCCTTCATTATCCCTCTCCTTCACTAGCTTTGCTAATTCCTTAAGTTAGCGAGATGTTGAAATTGTCCTTTCCTCTATGGCATGATGAAATTCTTGCCGGAACCTATAAAAACAAATGTAAATACGAGTGAATGTCAAAGGTCAAACTCAAACGTGTACTCTCTATGAGGTTAGTGCTAGGACTGAAGGCCGAAGGGTGTAATTACCGTGTAATTCATTGTCTTGTGACTCAAGGAATTTATACTGATGCCATTGCTCAATTTTTTTTATATTAAAATGTAATAATTATAAAAATTTATGATAACAGAAGAAATGCTGTATTTTCTTGTAGGGAATAATGGTTTTGGTTTATTGAGTTACTCTTACTAATCACCTTGTAACTATGAAAGTAAGAGGAATTTTGACAAGATATTTCGTATACTTATTCTCCATTGCCATACGAAGCTCAGTGAATTTTTTCAGGATTTTGTGTTTTTCTTCCTATACCTTATATATTGACATACCGGCTGGGCCCCTTAACAGTATGGAGCATTATATTTCTTACAAGGTGTAACTACCCGCTGCTATTTAGTGGAGGAGTGGGCGGGGATTGGGGGTAGATTGGTCACCCACTCACACTTGCACTAGTAACAATACATAAGCTTTTCATTTTGGCTTGGTAGAGAACAGACATTCTGTCGCTCTCTCATGCAAAATTTTTACTTGATTACGATTAAAGAACAACTGGCCTAAAACTTAGAAACTTTCCCTCTATCTTTTCAGATTGTGTGCTCTGAGCAATTAACCATGCAACACCTTCATTGTAGCCTTGGGGACCAATCCTCATTGTCTTTGTCTTGCCTGTAGGGATCACTCCTGCTCACATATATCTCCTTACGATGAGTGTAGGGAGTGGTTGCCCCTCCAGTGGCAGTTTGATGGTAGGCAGCGGAAGAATTCATCCTTGAAAGAGAAGAAACCTGTCGACTTCCTGTCAATTGCTCTCTTCTGGAGATTAGAAGAGTATGAGTGGTGGCCCTTTGACCCCGGACAACTTTATGGTTCTGAAGTCTCCATTGGTTTCCCTAGAGAAGCAGCGCTGACTTCAGCCCTAGGGGAGTCACTCTCTGCTGATGTGGTGCATCAGCTCTGGCCTTCCTTGGGTCTCATGGGTTCTCTGTGCAAGGAATGGCTGCTTGAGGTACTTTAGTTGGGGACATAGTGGTAGTGCATAGCTACCTCTCCAGGGGTTGATTTCAATTCTTCCCCTTAAGACTCTGGAGGTCTTGTACCGAAAGAGTCTCTCATGTCTCTGGGTGTTGCAAACTCAATGTCTGCCCGCCCACCCTACGTTCATTTTGCTTTGGCGAATAAACATGAGCAGATGCAGACAAGTACACCTCAGGGCCACCCCTTGAGGAAGCACTCTGGGATGAACCTATGAACTAGTTTTGACTATTTTCCGCTGGAAGCAAATGATACCAACCTTCTGCATGGGGTTGCTGAGCACTCTGAAGTAAAGTAGAGTGCACTACGTGGAGGTCCGCCTCCAGGCATTGTGCAACTATCTGTTTGTGGGAGGGCCACAATTTGCCAGCTTCAGCCAGGAAGCTTCCCTGCTTAAATTTAGAAGGGGTTCCCTTCTCCAGCACCTGGTGTTGGAAGACCTCTTGGTCTCGGGAAAGGCGCACTTCACCTGAGTGGTCTCTCCCCTGCGGCTTCTGCAAGTGTGTGCTAGATTCCTGTATGCCTCACTCTAGCTCTTCAGACTGTAGCTTTTCAGAGCTAGACGACGATGGGGAAGGGCAGCTGCTCGCAGCTTACAGCTCCCTCCCCTCGCTGTCGTGTCCACATGAGTACGTTGCTTTGCAAGGCCAGGTTTTCAAAACTTGCGCCTAGGGTTTTGACCTCTTATAAGGAAAAACCTGCTGCTCTGCTTGCACACCAGCATGCAGCAGCAGCCCAGCCTTCCTAGCTGTCTGGCATGAGAACATTTCTTCTTTGGGGAAAGATAGGCTGCGCGCAGCTCTCTTACGGGGAAAAGGACGAGCAGGAGTGTTGTTCTTTAGAGTGGGCTAGTTAGGAAAAACACAAATCCTAGTTTTGCAGATGAGTTTTGCATGATATCATGCACCCAACCACCTAGCAAGGTTGTTAAGTAAGCTCCTCTGCCTGACGGGGGTCTGTTTGCTCTCTCAACTGTGTGCCATGGTTACTGTAGCAAGTTTGCAATCCCTTTCTCACTATCACAATAAGTTTTGGCCATTTATTTTAGGTAGTAGGTTCACCAGGGCACCAGCCACCCATTGAGATACTACCACTAGAGAGTATGGGGTCCTTTGACTGGCCAGACAGTACTTCATTGGATCCTTCTCTCTGGTTACGGTTCACTTTCCCTCTGCTTACACATACACCGAATAGTCTGGCCTATTCTTTACACCTTCTCCTTGGTCTTCATACACCTGACAACACAGATTACCAAAAATTCTTCTTCACCCAAGGGGTTAACTACTGCACTGTAATTGTTCAGTGGCCACTTTGCTCTTGGTAAGGGTAGAAGAGAATCTTTAGCTAGGGTAAGCAATTCTTCTAGGCGATGGACACCACAAAATCAAACCATTGTTCTCTAGTCTTGGGTAGTGCCATAACCTCTGAACCATGGTCTTCCACTGTCTTGGGTTAGAGTTCTCTTGCTTGAGGGTACACTCAGGCACACTATTCTATCTAATTTCTCTTCATTTTGTTTTGTTAAAGTTTTTATAGTTTATATAAGAAATATTTATTTTAATGTTGTTACTGTTCTTAAAATATTTCCTTTTTTCCTTGTTTCCTTTCCTCATGATATAGAATTAGGATATCGAAGCAAAACCATCACTTCCATCCCACATTGGTCATAGATGGGATGTAATTAATGGACAATTATTTCCAAATATCTGTGATTTGCCTTGTGCTCCTAATAATATCCTTCATCTAGTCAGGTGTAACTGTGTAAAAAAGTTTGTGTAATCCCCCAAGCAAATGTTTAGCAAATGATTTACCCTGTACATAAATTTGTGTATGTGAAGGGAATGAGGAGCTTTGTAACAGTGATACTAAATTTACAACAGAAATGATAGAACGTGACTGTGAAGATGACTTTATAGATACTGATTAGCAAATAATTCAATATTTTTTTACTACTTTATTGCTTAGTAACAGATTGGTGAATTTTCTTTTTTTTTAACTTCTAATTTGTATAAAAATGTTTTATTTCCCACTGATATCATTCTGGATATAAAGTTGCTTTTTTTTTTAATTTTTCGATATTCATTATATGATCAGTTATAAAGACTCATAAGAATTAACATTTATACATTACTTAGATTCATGGTTCTATCATCGTGAAACAGGGACCTCAGAACATTGGAAAATTCACATTTTCTCAATAATTCTTTAAATCACCTTGACACAGATCTGCTCACAATTAGTAAACGTGCAAAAAGAGATCTGTCAGCATATAGTTCTTTGATGTTACCATTCTCTGTGATTTTAATCTTCTTCCTTGCAGTTGAGCACAAATTCTATTTATTCCTCTTAACAGGATCCCATAAATTCAAAGTATAACTCTCAGATACGAGTCTTTTTTTTTTTTTTTAAATCAGAATATAAGTGACTTCCTAAGTTATATATCCGACAAGAATCTTCTTTTTTGTCAACAAACCGCCTTTGTAGCAATGTTGATAAGCTGAAGATCATCGTGCAAAAAGGATTTTCAGCCCTTTCTATTTCTGTTCTCATTTTTTTTTATTGCATTATCCTCTTTGTTGAGCATCTTTTGAAATTCATACTGGGACTTTTAATATATTTCCTGCTGATCCGAAACTCCTGCTATGCTTGATATCTGCTTACTTATTTCCTGTAAAAT
Organism: Palaemon carinicauda; assembly: GCF_036898095.1. Classification (NCBI taxonomy): domain Eukaryota; kingdom Metazoa; phylum Arthropoda; class Malacostraca; order Decapoda; family Palaemonidae; genus Palaemon; species Palaemon carinicauda. Next base: position 4,302,104 of record NC_090738.1, on the reverse strand, counting down.
AAAGCTGTCAAAAAATATCTTGCAAGTACTGAAGGATGCAGTGTAATACCAACTTTTTCCCCGGTAACTCTTATGGCTATGTTCTGATGTTCTAGTGCTTCGTCTGCTCCAAGAGCACAAATGGAATAATACTTTTTTTTTTCTTTTTTAAACCTAGCTTCCTTTCTCAAACCCCTTCCATAACCCAGGTCCTGAATCATATGTCTTTAAATTTTTCATATCAGTGAGATAATATACCATCATCCCCGAATAGTTATGCATATCTATTGCAAATAAAAAAAAAAGATAAGGAACAATTGCTTCAACAGATGTAATGTGTCCATTCCAATCTTCACTAAGCGTAGCAAACATTCCATCATTGCAATGTAATCCCGCAGCATTTTCAATTTTGGACTCAACTCTTTTTGAATGTTATCAAATTCTTCCATTTTTTCTGCAAATTCAGAGTTTTCAAGAAAATCAGAAAGCTCTTTAATCTCCACTTTAGTTGTGGTGGCTGATATGGTAATGACCCTGACTGGTGAACGCCAGACTGGGGTTTCTTTGGTCGCTGCAATCTCACCATCCTTGTGAGCTAAGGATTGGGGATTATGGGGAGCCTATAGGTCTATGTGTTGAGTCATCAGCAGCCATTGCCTGGCCCTCCTTGTCCTAGCTTTGGTGGAGAGGGGGCTTGGGCGCTGATCATATGTATATATGGTCAGTTTCTAGGGCATTGTCCTGCTTGATAATGCAATGTCGCTGTCCCTTGCCTCTGCCATTCATGAATGGCCTTTAAAGCCTTTAAACCTTTAGTTGCGCATTCACTTAAAAGTTCTTTTAACTTGCTGATTGTATCCCGAGACATTAATTCACTTTTCAAGAACGTCTCCATATAACACTCATAAAGTGCAATAAGTGTGCGTTTGTGTGCTGTTGCACGTCGAACATATTTTCTTGTAATTATTTGCTACTGAACTCACTTACTACAACAAATTCCCACAATTCAGGAATTCCACTGCCATTCTAATAGCACGTAAAAAAGCCAATGTACTGTGTAGATATTGCTGAGACATTATCAGCTGCTGAACAGGCCGATGCAATCCCAAATCTAAAGTCACAACACATTTAGCTTGTGTGTGTGTGTGTGTCAGATTGCCTTACCATTGTGTAAGACACGGGCTCTTGCCCTCGGCAGCCCGTAACATTTAGATTCTTCCCCCATACGTGCTTTGTTAACTTTTCTAGACAAGTTAAAAACTTTAGCTAGACAGAATGATCAGTCGGAGACAATGGTCTGATTGGAAGTACACACACTTTGGTCAAAGTTTGTGGAGTAGGCTATCTTGCAGTAGTGCATTAAATGTATTTCAGGTTGGTATACATGAAAGATTGGGGTTTCGTTTTTCCAAATCCTTTTTTTCTTTATATTGGATGCTATTATTTTTACTCAGGGTCCATGTCAGATTTACGTTTCTAAAAGTAACTTCTTCAAACATCATGTTGACATTATTTTCATGAAACACTTTACTATTTGGTTTCAGTTTTTTTGGTCCACAATAAGAGAGAAGGTTCGTCATTTGATAGGGTAGTAAATTAAGTGAGCGTGTTAGCTGTATGCTTGCGTCATGCAAAGTAATGGCCTGTGGCAATTGCTCCCCCTGACTCTCCTGATAACATGTCATAATAGTTGCGTGTAGGGTTATTTATCTTTCTGGAGTGTCTTTAAGAAAATCTAAATTATCGTCATCACAGTAAAGAAACCTTCCTCTACCAAGTTCTAGTGAAACATATAATCCCTGATTTTATTCAGTACGATGTATGACTTCACTGGCTATGGCAATCTTAAGTCTTAAGGGGCCTGGCTTGAATGTCAATATAATGAGGGTATAGGAAGAAAAACACAAAATCCTGAAAAAATTCACTGAGCTTCGCATGGCAATGGAGAATGCGTTTACGATATATTTTGTTAAAATTCCTCTTACTTTCATAGTTACAGGGTAATTAGTAAAAGTAAAGTAACTCCATAAACCAAAAACAATATTCCCTATAAGAAAATGCAGAATTTCTTCTGTTATCGTAAATTTTGATAATCATTACATTTTACTGTAAAGAAATTGTGAACAATGGCATCTGTATACCTTCCACTAGTCACAAGACGATGTATTACAGTCCTACCACAAACCTTATAGAGAGTACATGCTTGAATTTGACCTTTGACATTCACTCATTTTTACGTTTGTTTTTCTCGTTCTCAGCAAGAATGTTATCATTTCAAAGAGCAAAAGACAATTTCAACATATTGCTAGATAGTAGGTTGGGCAGGGCACCAGCCACCCGTTGAGATACTACCGCTAGAGAGTTATGGGGTCTTTTGACTGGCCAGATGGTACTACATTGGATCCTTCTTGCTGGTTACGGTTCATTTTCCATTTACCTACACACACACTCACTGAACAGTCTGGCCTATTCTTTACGTATTCTCCTCTGTCCTCATACACCTGACAACACAGGTTACTAAACAATCCTTCTTCACTCAAGGGGTTACTACACTAATTGTTCAGTGGCTACTTTCCTCTTGGTAAGGGTAGAAGAGACTCTCAAGCTATTGTAAGCAGCTCTTCTAGGACACTCCAAAATCAAACCATTGTTCTCTAGTTTTGGGTAGTGCCATAGCTTCTGTACCATGGTCTTCCACTGTCTTGGGTTAGAGTTTTCTTGCTTGAGTTTACACTCGAGCACACTATTCAATCTTTTTTATCTTTTTCTTGTTTTGTTAAAGTTTTTATAGTTTGTATAGGAGATATTCATTTTAATGTTACTCTTCTTAAAATATTCTATTTTCCTTTTTTCCTTTCCTCATTGGGCCATTTTCCCTGTTGGAGCCTCTGGGCTTATAGCATTCTGCTTTTCCAAATAGGGTTGTAGCTTAGCTAGTAATGATAGTAATAATAATAATAATAATAATGATAATAATAAGGAAGAAGAAAATTCGCTCTATTAAGAGTTCAGAAGTGGGTAATATCGGTAGTGAGCAGGGAAAGAGAAAGAGAGTGGTTTGGATGGAGGAGTGGCCACCTCGCCTGACAGAAGCCAAAAGAAGCAAGATATTGAGTAAAAGGATCTTCAATTATGGTTAAATTTAGATAAATAACTTTGTTTTCATTTATGAATATCCAAAAAGGAACATAAAATTCATAGTAATCAGGATTTATTAATAATGTCTTTGTAATAATACAAAAAAAAACTGTGAACGCCTTCTGACATTCACTCATTTTTACATTTGTTTTTCTCGTTTTCGGCAAGAATTTTATCATTTCAAAGGGGAAAATACAATTTCAACATCTTGCTAACATAAGGAAGAAGAAAATTCACTCTTAAGAGTTCAGAAGTGGGTTATATCAGTAGAGAGAGAGAGAGAGAGAGAGAGAGAGAGAGAGAGAGAGAGAGAGAGAGAGAGAGAGAGGTGTCTGGGTGGGGGAATGGCTACCTTGCCTCACAGGAGCCAAAAGAAGCAAGATATTGAGAAAAAGGATCTTCATTTATGATTGAATTATGTTTAAAAAACCTTTTTTTCGAGCATTAATATCCAAAAAAGAACATGAAATTCATAATAATCAGGATTTATTAGTGTTGTCTTTGTAAAATTACAAAAAGAAAAGCTTTGAATGCCCATATCTCAAAACTATACTTATTGACCTGGACTAGGTCTGCAAGGTCCTCCTCAGTCAACTTCAGGTCATGGCCATCTAACAATTTCAAAATGTCATCCTCAGAAACTTCCTTGAACTTCCTTTGCCAAACTGACGATCTTCTTTATAGTCTGGTTGAAGGCTTCGTCATTCTATCTCCTCCCTTAGTTTTAAAGATATAGAATTGAAATTTGGTATATAACTTAGAGGGCATCACAAAACCGAAGGTCAGAGGCAAAAATCCTATGCAGTTTGGAGATGTCCTAAGTCACCTTATTAAATGGTATGAATGTCATAGTCCTGACATTAAAAAACGGCATTAGCTAGCCGGCCCCCTTAAAACCTTATTATAGTCAATGGAAATTCCCAATTCATGTATAAGCTGCACTAATAATTTACTGTCTTAGAATGAATAGTTAGACCAACACCATCGTAAGGGGGAAATTCACGAGTACTCCTATCTTTTTTTCTGAAAGTAGTGGAGTTTGCCATTCTGTTTGCATGCATACATTGAAATTTGTGCAATAGAGTCTGCTTTTTGTTGTAAATGATAGTTTTCAACATCTGTACTGTCAACTTTTTTCAGTTATCAACCATTTGATAAAAGAGGAAAGTTCTTCTGGTATTGCTTTTGTTATTTCTTTTTAGTAATTGAACCTGGGAACATTCTTTTTTCTTCGTCGGGATTGTTTTCTCCAAAGATTTGGTAGCTTGATAAAAAATCTTGATGTTAGTATTGAGGTTGCAGGTTTCTTCTGTATGTAAAATTAAAGCACCAGTGACTGACTTCAGCATGATCTGTTGTTGCATGTTTTGGTACTTTGGAGTCGTAAACACCAAATCCAGATAAAACAGTCCATTTTCAATGAGCTCCTTTAAGGGCTTTCTGGAAATCATATCAGACTCCTTGACACATTTAGAGTGAGAAATTTCTCTGTAACATTTTTCTGCATCAGTCGTTGTGACAACTTCCCTTGATAGTAAAGCTTCCAACAAAGAATCAATAAACTCTACCTGACTAGCAGATTCTGCAATACTTGGCAATTAGTCTTCATTTTTTTTAGTTTTTCAAATTATATTGCTGCACTCCTTGTGGTACGTGACATCATAGGCATGGCAGTCTCTTGGGTTAATACATCTACTTAATTCAAGTTTCCATTCTGCATTAGTACCCTGGTTCACAGCTTGATACAAGTTTTTACCTAATAATGAGGTAAAAACTGTATGTAACGGATGGTTTCTAGTTTTAGGCTTGTTACAAAAGAAACAAGCCGTACTCTGAAGTTCTGAGTGAAGTATGGATCTTGTTGGGGGGCCTTTGTTCAGACTTTCTGAGTAATACTGCTGCCATCCTCTTCATTTACTATATTTCTTTATTCTTATATGGGTACATTTTTATAGCAAGAAAGATGCCATTTTACATTGCACTTCTGTAAGTCGTCGACAGATTTGTCCTTCAGATATTTAGAAACATGCATATAATTTTCATCATTACAGTCACTTCGAATCTTTATACTGCCAACAGGTTTTCCAGCACATTTTGAATTTTCAACTAAGGTTTCTATTGTTCGAGACTGTCATAATATACATAAATTAACATTAGACTGATTGGGCACCTCTTTTTCTTTTCTGATGAGGGTACACTTGTATCATCCAAAGCTTCCATTTTCCTTATATTAACATATCATTACTTCACATTTCAGCTTCTGAAACAAAGCAAAACTGAAGCCTTATTAGATGAGAAATAATTATTTTGTTTTCTATTTAAAAGTGATATTGTATGATTTATACTGATTAAACTTGAAATTCATGTAGTAAATTCTAAAGCTTTTTTTTTTTTTTTTTTTTTTTTTTTTTTTTTTTTTTTTAGAAAAAAACCTGCAATTTTCAAAAAAAGTGTGGAGACTCCCTTTTTGTTGCATATCAAATTTCCTTTACAATAAGCAATAAATAATTGAAATTGGGCTGAAAATAAGGAAATTCCTTTAAATATAAAATATAATATTCACGTTAAGAGACCATTTGATGTCATAAAAATTACATGCAACAGAATCAATGGTGCCACCATCATTTTTATTCGTCTGCTGGAATTTCTTGATTAGATGAAACTATTACCAATATTCATCACCAAACCTGCCTCACATTACATATGCTCCCTTACTATCTGCCTAGTATATAGGCTTCTGACCAAGGTAGGGACATCGCAAGATTTCTCGTTGACACTAGTAGTTCCTGTCATGGGTAGATACAATACTTGTAAAAGGGTGTGTTTTAAACACCAAAATATCTATTCCCAAAGTGTGAGCAGCGAGGTGAGATCTGACTACCGTATTGTTTGGTCAAACCTGTCATCACTTCACTGTCATCAGCATTTTGAAAGTAAACCGAGCCTTAATGAGAGCGCCTGCCACGATAAGGGGACTGTCCTGTTTTGACCAAGATATCATCGTCTTAATTAGTGGAGTCAACATATTTTGAGCAACCGAGTCTGAGGGAAATCGTTGTTTATGATATATGACATCATAGAAGGACACGTGCTGCCCTTTTGTTACGACTTCACACATGGTCCAGATTGCATCAGAAATTTCTTCTAGAAGCTTCCATGGCGTGATCTAAGTGGGCGTTTTTGAGAAAGCCAATAGAGACACAGAATTGTTAAAAAGAACGCCTTCTATGGAAATGACCACTGTCTGCCATAATTAACTCTCCCATACATGGGTATATAAAATTCAAGAAGAGATTGTTGAAGAGAGATAGGACAGAACATAAAACAAGAGAGGAACTATGTCCGAAGCAGATGAGATCCAAATCCTAACGAGATTAGAACCAGAGAAGACCAGAAGCCTGATAGAGCCATATTCTAATCTTCCCTTCAGACAACAAAAGCCTATCTCCAAATCCTGTTATGGCTGAGAAGAAGAGACAAATTGAAGCAGCCAGCCCTCCCTACTTGTGACAAGAAGTAGCCAACACTGCCTGCAGCCTGCCTTAGCTCAACACTATCATCGAATTCTTGGAACAAGACCTCTGTTGTCCCATTTTGATGCCACCCTTTCTGTGACGTCTTCGAATCCGGTCATCGTGCCAGTTTCATCTGAACTTCAGCCGCCCTTCTGCAACGTTCTCAAGCCTGAAGTCTCCGTACCAGTATCGTCTCAACAGCTGCAGAAACTATTTCTTAAGTATTTCTAGCTTACTGACTGTTCCCCTTGTCCATTGATGTTTTGATTGATTTTATTTGTCAGTTAAAGTAACCGAAGAAGTAACATTGGTTTTCTTTATAAGTTTGTGAATAAACGTGTCGTGTTTTTTAGCGAGTTTCTTTTTATATTTATTTCCCATATTATAGTGGTTGTTGGAAGCATTTATTTTAGTTGTTAAAAGAACCTGTAACGATTTTAAGTTCGTAACAGCTCCGATGTGGCAGAGTGGTTCCTGGACCTTCTTCATCTGCTCACAGAGGTACCAAAGGAGCTCCCTCCATTTCCTGATATACTGAGATGACCATTCGTGAAGATATTCCAATAACCAGTAGCTTTGCCACGGCTTCACTTCTGGAGATTATCCAGCAACTCCTCACAACACGAGGCATTACGAGGAGGATGGCAAGATACCTCTGGGAGCGGTTTTCTGCTGTTTATTATGCAAAGAGGTCCATTTTTTGTGGTTGGTTTCGTGGAGGGGGTATTTCTCCTCTCAGTGCCCCTCTCCCAGTGATAGCAGAGTTCTTACATTACATGAGGGAGGAAAAAAATCTGCTCAGTCTCAGTGATGAAAATATATGGCTTGGCGGAATTGCCTCTACTCATACAGATTTCTAGCACACTTGCCCTCAGAAGTCAGACCTCCATGGAACATTGTTTGTGTACTACGAGCCCTGAAAGGAGCACCTTATGAACACCTTAGTCAGTAATCAGAGCGTGACTTGACTTTGAAGATGGTTTTTTTCTGCTAGCCCCAGCCTCTGCAAAATGTCAGTAAGCTATATGGTCTGTCCTACAATATCACCCATTCAAGGAGATGGGGGCAAGTGGAATTCAACTTTCCCCCTGAGTTTGTTGCTAAGACTCAAAATCTGGCTGTAGCGGATCCTAGATTCGGGCCCTTCCTAATTAAGAGTCTCCGTTCAGTAACCTATGATCCAGTTCAACTGTTACTATGCCCTCTGAGGGTGCTGAGGAAATATCTCAAATGAACTGCTAAAGCTCACACATAGGTCAACAGACTCTGTTAGTCAATAGGAGAATCACCAAAGTCTATATCTTCTTGGATCAGGCAGGTGATTGAGTGAGCCTTGCAAACAGACTCCACTTCTCTGATTCTAGACCCAGAGGTCATGATGTCAGTGGTGTTAGTACATCCCTGGCATTCAAAAATAACTATTCAGTGATGCAGGTATTACAAGCGGGCTTGTGGAACCTACAAACTACATTCACTGCCTGCTACCTACAGGACGTAACCAACAGGAACCTAGATACATTTTTTATATGTCCTGTGGAGGCTACACAAAAGTAGGTTGCAAACACCTCAGCTCCCTTCTGGGACAAGTAGCAGTTGGTTGAGGGCAAATGTTATCTGGTAGTAAGCTTAGAATGAATGTATGAGTGACTGGCCCTTCATTCTTCATTCTCCTCTCCATTGGGGTTTCAGCATCCGAGAAACACTGCAAGCTGAACTCCTCTAACTTTGAGTGGGTACCATTGTCTCTTCTGTAACCTAATATATGTGATTATATATTTGTTATATCCTCGATCTCCTTGCCAGGTGGAATCGGGTAATATTTAGGTGAAGTATGGAGCTTAGCTTCAATATTACACTTACTTGGTCAAGTCACAATGCTTTAGTTCTGACATCAACGTACAAATTTCCCCGTCTGTTAGCTCTCTCACATATTGAAAAGTTAGCAGGCAGACAGGGTGGCTCTAAATAGCTTGTGCAAAGCACAGTCACAGCCCGGGAAAGTTACCAGCCAATTTGCTTGGGACTTCCACTCTCCTAATGGTGAGTCACCACTATAAAGTGCGGAAAGGTTTGTATATAGTGCCAGAAGAAATGACAAATTTGTAGATAATTTTAATTTTTCAGAACTAAAAACCTGGGGCTCTTTAACCTAGGGGTCCCACCATCACTTATCCCCCCAGAAGTCCTGCCTGCAATTTCAAAGTGATGTATTTTTACTAGTGCTGGTGTGAGCAGCGTTTGTGGTCTATTCCCCGCTCCCCTTAGCTAGCAGTGGGTAGTTATACCTTGCTTAAAAGGTGTAACTACCTACTGCTAGTCTTATGGCTGGTTTAGCTATAGCCCAAATATATCAATCAATCAATCAATCTCCACTGCAAAGAGCTTTAGGCTTGTATAGTTAGGAAAAATACAAATTATTTCCAAATTTGTCATTTTACAATGTATGCAGATTCCCTAAAGTAGTTTTTCTTTCCCACCGTTATCTCGCCATCCAATAATGTACTTTCCTCCCAAGCCCTTTGATATGGGGGTAAGATTACTACCACCGTATGTCCTACATGTTGTAGAAAGTGACCAAAAGGACAGCTGCTGTTTTGCAGTTTTATTATTTATTTATTTATTATTTTTTTAAAGCAAAGGCTAGGCTCACTGCTTTATTAGTGTGAAAAAAATCTGCCTTGCAATTGGTCTATGTAGTCAAGTGCTAGGTCTACCATCAATAACTGTGTTAATAATTGCAATGGCATGGGATCATAAAAACCCTTTTCCAAATTATAAACCATGCCTGATGCTATTAGTTCCCCTATGGTCATTGGTACTTTATAATATACTTGGTAATCTGTTTGCAGTTTAACACACACTTTTGAAGAATATTCCCGATTTCACTATCAAAATATATTTACGTAACTTAACATACCAGCTATCGTGTGAAAATGTAATTAATTTCTTTTTAGTGTCAGAATGGTCGACTGTTTTGTCTGGTGAGGTCAAACAGGAGGTCAATGATTTTCTCAGCCAAGATGCTGAGTTACATGAATACGCCGGGAAAATTTCCCATTATTCAAAGTATATTGAACAGGCCAGCCATGTACCCACATCAGGCACACTGCATGTCTTCAGGTGAGATTGTGTCATTTGCTTTAAATGCAATACTTTAAGCGAGAGGAGTTTTATAATTTTGATAATAGATTTTTGTTAAGGAAGGTCCTCAACTTACAAAAATTCCGAGATACAAACACAAATTCAACTGAAATCACAAATCTCGGATATTATATCAAAAGTTTGTATACTGTAGAATGTTAAAAAATATTATGATAAAATAATGTTATATAATTTAATACAGTTAGTAAAATGACATTTGCAATAAACTGATGTTCATTTCATATGAAACGGGAATATTTGTTGACTTTTGTAGCTGGAAATTGTAGGCATGGGAGTCTTGTTGGGCATACCCTAAGCTAAGATTTAACAAAATCATACTTTAAAAAATTTGACTTAGAAACAGCTTCTTGGAACATATCAAGTTTGTAAGTTGAGAACTTTCTTTATATACCTTTCTTCCAATATTTTTGAGTGCTGTATGTCTTATTTTAGTAATGAAAACAAGA